>NC_045156.1:22126577-22214077 GCF_900700415.2 Clupea harengus
TATTTTATTCAAATGATCTTCCTCTTTCCCATCTATGATTTATTTAATTAATTTGTACATCGCTTTGCTGAATGGAAGTGCTTTATCTGTGCTTTATAAATAGAATCTGCCAGTGCAGTGACTAATGGCCTCTGATAGACCCGCAGAGGAAGGTCTTCTTCTACTGAGACTGAGAGGAGATGAATCTGCGGAGTCCTTGGACAGTTAGTCGAGGCAAAGTTAGTGTTGCAGCTCGGGAGCCCCAGGGGGGCACACACACATCCCCATCAGGCAGCCTTTCATCCGTAAAAATGAGTTAAATTGAGCAGGGCCCGAGGGGATTCCTGAGTGGGTGGGAAGGTAGTAATTAATTGAGCTCAAAGCTTCAGACTTCAAATGGCAGTCGCAGGCGAGCATGGCGTGCTGGCAGCTCTGACACCGCATCAGCAGTCGCCATCTTTGTAATTTTCATCTGCACCCCTTTTGAAATTTGTTTTCCGATTCATCAAAACAGGTCTTGCTCACAGTTCAGAAGTTTTTTTTTGAACGATTTGTAAGAAGATAAAGAGATTTCCGTGGCAGGGACAGACCAGAGGTCCGTAGAATGATAAAGCATAAATGCGGTCTGTATTACACTTCTCTGATGTGCTGGGCTGATTGTCTGGCGTGTTGGTTGAATAATATTCCATACCTCGTGAGGACGGGAGACAGAATAGGAAACAGCAGAGCAGGAGGCCTGAAGGGATTTTTGTGCAAAAATAAAAGCTTGTTAAAATTCATTGGCTTCTTTTTTTTCCCCTCTGTATTTGTTCTCATACTATATAATTTATTCTAGCATAAAAACCCCCCACCCCGCCCCCGTAGACCTGTAAATTTGGTTCAGGCGAACACCAGACGAACACCAGGCGACCAATGCATGCAGTGCACATCAGAATCAGAATCAGAATCAGAATCAGAATTCTTTTTAATGGCCAAGTATATTTACATATACAGGAAATTATCTTGGTGGTTGGTGCATAGGACATAAAACACATAACATAACAACAAAATAGCAAAAACAAGAATAAAAGACAAATGTTTTACAAGATAGAATATTAAATAATAATAAATAATTTGGGCACGTGCAGGGCTAAGATGCAGTGAATTGGAATTGGCAAACCCAGAGTCAGTGTGATGCAGGGGGCTTGTTTGTGAGCACCACTGCCGTGGCGCAAAAACTGTTCAGGTGGCGCGAGGTTTTGGTCTTTATAGCCCGGAACCTTCTGCCAGATGGGAGTCTCTGAAATAGGTGGTGACCGGGATGGGAAGGATCAGCGATGATCTTGCATGCTCTCTTGCTGGTCCTGGAGTGGAACAGGTCTAGGAGAGACGGCAGGTCACAGCCGATGACCTTCTCGGCTGACCGAATGATCCGCTGCAGTTTGCCTTTGTCCTTTGCAGTAGAGGCAGCGAACCAGATGGTAATTGATGAGGTGAGGATTGACTCAATGATGGCTGTGTAGAACTCGATCATCACTTTCTGCGGCATGTTGAATTTTTTTAGCTGCCGAAGGAAGAACATCCTCTGCTAGGCCTTCTTGATTGTGGAGATGATGTTCTCCGCCCACCTTAGGTCCTGTGCCATAATTGTTCCCAGGAATCTGAAAGACTCCACAGTGTTAACTGGGGAGTCATACATGATGAGGGGGATGGTTGGGGCTGGGCTCCTCCTGAAGTCTGCCACCATCTCTACTGTTTTACAGGCGTTCAGCTCCAGGTGGTTCTGGCTGCACCAGAAAGCCAGGCTGTCAACTTATTTTCTGTAGGTTCATCTGCAGCATCCTTCCATAAATCCCCCTATCTGTATCCAAATCCATCCAACTGTAACATGAGGAAGGAGGTCTAGCCATATCACTGGAACATTTGGTTGAGTTGTCCCTTCTCCTGGGTGACACCTGATAAACACACAGCCTCACACAAAGCCAGCGAGAGACCCGGTATTTGACCCAAGCTCCGCTGCCTTCATGTCTCCTGTGCGTGCCTCTCAAAACACTTCAAGTCTTCCAACAGCCTTAGAGTAGGTCAGTGTTGCCAGTAGTAATAGAGGAAGGCTTTTTTGAAATGAGATGAGCAGAGAGCATTGCTATGCAAAAGGCGTTGCCAATCCTCAGGACTGAGACACGAGCTGTGTGCGGCAGTTTGTTTTTCTTTGGTTATGGATCTGTCTGGGCTGGTCCTGCTGTAGGACCTTCTCTGTGTGTGTGCGTGTGTATGTGTGTGTGTGTGTGTGTGTGTGTGTGTGTGTGTGTGTGTGTGTGTGTGTGTGTGTGTGTGTGTGTGTGTGTGTGTGTGTGTGTGTGTGTGTGTGTGTGTGTGTGTGTGTGTGTGTGTGTGTGTGTGTGTGTGTGTGCGTGTGTGCGTGTGTGTGTGTGTGTCAAAGTGTCACAAGTGTGTGCATGTTTGCGTATATGTATTTGCTTACGGGAGCAGAGTAAGGGTATATGACACCAGGCCGTCAGCTGAGGCCCTGAGTTACCCCTTACCGAGTTGAGAGGTGATCTCATGGCATAAAACCCAACACTTGTCTTCTCAAAGGTTGACAGTCTCCACCTGAGAGCAGGCAAAACAGTATTCATATTGTCTCACCTTTGTGATGAAATGCAGAGTGGCTGTGCTATCATGCTTACAGAATTTCAGCACTTGTTACGGTACGTGCTACTTCTGGAATGTTCTTTACTCTTTGCCGTTTTCGCTGCAGGTGAAAAGATGAAGAGCCCTGATCCTGTATCATTTTAATTGCACTGAGAAAGGCCTGGAATAAGCAGTCCTCTTTTTTGGGAGCTTGAATCCCTGTCCGTAACAGTGCCAATGATTGAGACTAGCTGAGACTTTTATTACCACACCAACATTTATTTTTATCTACCATGCGTTTCAGTTTGCATATGTTCAGGCAACGCCTCTCGAGGTGTTCGCATGCACTCCTTCTATGCTCTGTGTTTTTTTCCTGTTTGTTATTATTTCCCAAGAGTTTGTCTGAGCTTGCAATTGCATAGAATTTGCCAACTCTCTTCTGGGCAGAGGTGTTTGCCAGCCAAGCAATTAGACCCAGTACCCAAGGAATAAACAAAGCTCTAGCGTGCCAGGATGGCAGTGAGGTCTGACACAGACAGAGGCGGAAACCTTTCTCTCATTAGCCGCTGCGTTATTAGGAGGCTGCAGAGAGACACAGAGAGAGAAGGGAATATGGAGAGGTTCGTACAGACAGTAGTAATAATCGATTTAATGCAGCACAATGTGCAGTGTGTGGTGTTGTAGGAGACTGAGGAGAGAGAGACTTTTTGACTTTTAAAAACACCTTTTGAAAACCATTTAAAATCACTTTCATCAGTTGAAAACAAGTCTCCCAGAGTAATTTATGGACGTCATCCCCTCCTTAGCACACCATGTGCCCCTGACCTGAGCCACATTCCACCACTGTCCTCGTTTCCACATACTGTATGCGATTTAAGGATGGCCAACTTGGAAGAAATTAGAAAGGATAAGCCCCAGCTTCATCAACACCTTTCCAAGTAAAGCAAATCATGATACTATCCTTGCACATGCACATAAAAGGAGAACAGTATCATTAATATTACAAAAAGAGAAACTGGGAAACACACACACACACACACACACACACACACACACACACACACACACACACACACACACACACACACACACACACACACACACACACACACACACACACACACACACACACATTGATTCTGGAAACAAGCTAATTTGTAGCAATTGTACAATGTAGCAACACCCACTGAAGGTCATCTGCCCTTTTGGGCAATGGAGACTTATACAACAGCCTCCATGAAGGAGACGCCTCATCAGGCACTTAAAGATAAGCCCTCCACTTCGTGTCAGGCCGTCCCTTCAGCTGCGTGTGATGTGCAACTTTAATACAAATAAAATAAAGCACCTTCTTCCCAGCAGCATGGAAACCCAAGTCACTAGACCCAGTTTATGACAAGACCAGTGTCATCTTCCATTTCCATCATTTCAGGTGTCACCCTTAAAACTGAACGAGCCATATGATACAGATGGAGAGAGAGAGAGAGCGAGAGAGAGAGAGAGAGAGAGAGAGAGAGAGAGAATAAGAGGAATTGAGAGAGAGAGAGAGAGAGGGAGGGAGAGAGAGAGAATAAGAGGAATTGAGAGAGAGAGAGAGAGAGGAGATGAGAGAGAGAGAGAGAGGGGGAATGAGAGGAATTGAGAGAGAGAGAGTGAGAGGAGATGAGAGAGAGAGAGAGAGAGAGGGGGAATGAGAGGAATTGAGAGAGAGAGAGTGAGAGAGGAGATGAGAGAGAGAGAGAGAATAAGAGGAATTGAGAGAGAGAGAGAGAGAGAGAGGAGATGAGAGACAGAGAGAGAGAGAGGGGGGAATGAGAGGAATTGAGAGAGAGAGAGTGAGAGAGGAGATGAGAGAGAGAGAGAGAATAAGAGGAATTGAGAGAGAGAGAGAGAGAGAGAGAGAGAGAGAGAGAGAAGATGAGAGAGAGAGAGAGAGAGAGAGGGGGAATGAGAGGAATTGAGAGAGAGAGAGAGGAGATGAGAGAGAGAGAGAGAATAAGAGGAATTGAGAGAGAGAGAGAGAGAGAGAGAGAGAGAGAGAGAGAGAGAGAGGGAGGGAGAGAGAGAGAGAGAGTGATCAGAGTCACACCTGCTCCTGTCTCCAGATGTGCCGGTGAGTGTGGAATTCTAGATGTGCCTCTGGTGATGGTACGATGACAAGGAACCAGATGTTCCCTTGCCTTGTTTGCTTTTAAACAGTCACCTACATTTATTCTAACACCATCTCACCCCTCATTCATGCCTCTCTTCCTCTCACTTCCTCCTCTTTAACACTTTTTTTTTAACCAGCATTCTCTCTCCCCCCCCCCCCCTCTCTCTGTTATTTTTACACACTGGTCCGAACTGATATACTGTTCCTCTTGTTTTTTCTGTGCAGGCTCCTCAAAGTGGTGTAGAGGAGATTATCAGTATGCATGTAGTGTCATGTGCTCATGTGCTAGTTGGAGGGTGTGTGTGTGTGTGTGTGCGTGTTTGTGTGAGTGCGAGTGTGCATGTGTATATGTACATGTACATGTACCGGTGTGTGTGTGTGTGTGTGTGTGTGTGTGTGTGTGTGTGTGTGTGTGTGCGCTCACAGGAGTTTCCCTGAGGCTGTGTTTTTCGCAGGACCCAGTACCCTACTCCATCATCCGTCTACCTGTCGTACCTGCATGGCTTCCATCAACACATGAGAGCTCCCTGTCACTCTGACGCTAAAAATGGGAGAGGGTTTATACTCCCCTGAGGCTGAGTACATGACATTATGGAGACACTGTGTGTGTGTGTGTGTGTGTGTGTGTGTGTGTGTGTGTGTGTGTGTCTGTGTGTGTGTGTGTGTGTGTGTGTGTGTGTGTGTCTGTGTGTGTGTGTGTGTGTGTCTGTGTGCATGTATATGTGTGTGCATTCGTGTGTGTGTGTGTCTGTGTCTGTGTGTCTGTGTGCATGTGTATGTGTGTGCATTCGTGTGTGTGTGTGTGTATGTGTGTGGGTGTGTGTGTGTGTGTGTGTGTGTGTGTGTGTGTGTGTGTGTGTGAGCACTGCAGGGAGCGGGTTTATGAGAGAGAGAACAGTTGTGAGTGGTTGACAGAGTATGTTGGACCACGACTCAACGAGTGAATGATTGATGAAGCACTTTTCTGTTGTTATCACTGACTGCACACTCTCCTCTTTCCTGCTGGTTGACACATGCAACTCCCCATCAACACCTTTATATGACTGTGCATACATATGTGTGTGTGTGTGTGTGTGTGAGAGAGAGAGAGAGAGAGAGAGAGAGAGAGTGCGTGAGAAAGAGTCAAAGAGAGAGTATCATAGCTAATTCTGTGGCACTCTCATCATGATCTCACATGCTCTCCACTTTCGTGCTCTGAACTGTAGCAGGCATCACATGGTTTCCTAAAATGTAACTATACCCCCAGCTGTATTTCACAACTCACCTTAAAGTGTAATTCACCCCCAGCTCTGAGCCTAACTCCACCCACACAAGAGTAGGCATGGGGTTATGAGGGGGAGCAGGGAGGGGCGGAGAGTTTTGTAGACTGAAAGTTTGTGTATATTATAATGTAGAGATGTACCAAACGGTCGTCTCTATGTCAGCATTGGCCTGGGATGATTTTAAACAGTAGATGGCGTATTGAGCCATTTTCAACCCATAAAATGTCCACAATTACGTGTACAGTACCTCTTTAATACTTCTGTGTCTACAGTAAGTAATCTTGCAGAAATAACACGTGCACTTGTGCCTATGTTTGCATTTTTATATCACTGGAAGTATGGAAGGGGCATAGGTGCTGAAAACTGATTACTAACATTCAGCTACAGAAATAGTACTCCATACAGTATTCAATATGATATAAGATGATGATGATCTTGCCAGTGACAGACAGATAGATAGACATATCACTGGAAGTATGGAAGGGGCATAGGTGCTGAAAACTGATTACTAACATTCAGCTACAGAAATAGTACTCCATACAGCAGAGGTCGCCAACCTGTCGATCGCGATCGACGTGTCGATCTCGGAGACTTTCCCTGTCGATCTCCAAAATAATTTCAGAAATACTGATCTCCGACTAATTCATGAACGCGGAGGATTCTTAAACTGAACGCGCGTTCTCTTGTACCTGGATTTGCATATTGGCCTGTGCGTGTTGCAAAGCAATTCACCGACAGAATAAATGGGCGTTTTTTCCCAAAGACGACCTTTGAGAGACCTGCTATCCCAGGATACCTGTGGGCGTGGTTGCCGTTGGTTTGTTTATTTACCCGGCCGTGTTGTCCACATAGTGTTAGCAAGCATGGCAGAGGCACCACGAAAGAGGGCGAAAAACTACAGTTTCCATCATGAATGGGAGGAGGAATTCATCTTTACCTTGGTAAAAGACAAGAGTGTGTGTATGTTGTGCCACCAGCCACAGGCACTGTCTAAGCGAGGGAATTTGGAGCGGCACCACAACACTAACCATCCGAAATTCAAAGACTGCTATCCACCAAAGAGCGCAATCCGCGCCAAAAAAGTTCAGGAGCTGAAAGTGGAGTTGAAGGCTCAACAGTCGCTTTTCTCACAACCTACGTCTCAAAGTAAGGCTGCAACTGAGGCGTCATTTCGTATTAGCCACATTTTGGCTAAACACAAGAGACCTTTTACAGATGGGGATTTGTTTAAGGAACTATTGACCGTCACCGCAGAGACTGTTTGCAGCACCTTCAAAAACAAAGAGGACATAAAAGCTGCATTCCGTGCTGTGCCTCTTGGTCCTACAACAGTGACACGAAGGATCGAGTTACTGTCGGATAACGTTGGTCAACAGGTGTTGGAGGACTTGTCACTCTGTGAATATTTTTCACTGCAGTTTGATGAATCGCTGGATGTAATGGACACGGCTCAGCTTGTTGTATTTGTCAGAATGGCTTTCCAGGACTTTACAACAAAGGAGGACTTCCTCACTCTTCTCCAATTAAAAGAGAGAACGAGAGGTGAGGATATTTACAACGTTTTTAAAAGCTATGTCCGTGAAAAGAACATCCCCATTCAGAAACTGGTGGCAATCACTACCGATGGGGCACCGGCAATGTGCGGTGTGCACGCTGGTTTTATAGCACTGTGCCGTAATGATCCGGATTTCCCCGACTTCATGAAGTATCACTGTGTGATTCATCAGCAAGCCTTGGCTGGGAAAGTTGTGGACTTTTCTCATGTCATGTCACTGGTGGTCAAAGTGGTAAACTCGATTCGAGCAAAAGCGCTTCAGCATCGCTTATTCAAGGCGTTATTGGATGAGCTCGATTCGGCGTATGGAGACCTGCTTCTGCATGCTGATGTCAGGTGGTTGAGTCGCGGAAAAGTGCTGCAGCGATTTGTTGACTTGCTGCCTGAGATTAAGACGTTTCTGTCGAAAAGGAACGAGGAGCACGAGGAACTTTCAACGGATGCGTGGCTACTGGACCTGGGGTTTCTGACGGACCTAACCGGAAAACTGAACTCGCTCAACCACGAACTCCAGGGAAAAGACCGGCACCTTCTCCACATGATCAGCGCAGTGAATGCGTTCAAGGCCAAACTCTGTGTCTGGACCACGAATCTGAGGAAAGGGACGCTGACACACTTTACAAACCTGGAAAAAATGTCACAGTCCATCAAAGACTCTTCTGACTTTCACCCTGAGCAGTACTGTGTGCACCTGGACAAACTGGCAGCGGAGTTCAGTCGACGTTTTGGTGAGTTAGAAATCATGAAGGATATTGCTGCATTTCTTTCAAACCCATTCCTGCCTATTAATACAGAGGAGGTTGCAGACCAATTCGAGAAAGCATTTGCTTTGCCAAGTGGAGTGGACATGGAGATGCTTGATTTGCAAAATGACATTGAGCTGAAAGCCAGGTCAAGGGACAGTGACTTTTGGGGACTTGTCAGCCGAGAGAAGTTTCCTCTCCTCAGTGCATGTGCACTAAAAGTGAGTGCCTACTTTGGATCGACCTACCTCTGTGAAATGGCATTTTCACAGATGAAAATCACCAAATCCAAGTACAGGAGCCGGCTTACTGACAGACACCTCACAGACTGCCTCAGACTGGCTGTCTCTGCTTATGAGCCGAACTACAAGGCACTCACAGACAGTGTTCAGTCACAGCCATCACACTGACTTGTCACATGAGAAATTTGTCAGTGTTGTGTTGTAACTTCAGTTTATAAATAAAACCGTTCATATCCAGCCTGCTCATTGCAAAAGTGTTTTTCCTTGTTTATATTGTTCACAAAGTGTTTGATTTCATTCAATTACAATAAGGCCAAATATAAAGTTAAGTTGTAAGTACAGTCTGGAGTCTGTTCTGTCTCTCAACGCCTCAATAGGTAGATCTTCGGGTCACCAAGGCAAAGGTCGGTGATCTTTGGCCTAAAAAGGTTGGTGACCACTGCCATACAGTATTCAATATGATATAAGATGATGATGATCTTGCCAGTGACAGACAGATAGATAGACATATATATATATAGAAATGTCTCTATAGAAATGTTGTGTGTGTGTATATATATATACACAACAACATTTATATATATATATATATATATATATATATATATATATATATATATGATGATCTTGCCAGTGATAGACAGATAGATAGACATATATATATGTCTATCTATCTGTCTATCACTGGCACTGGCATATATATATATATGTCTATCTATCTGTCTATCACTGGCAAGATCATCATATATATATATATATAAGTGTTTGTGAATGAAGAAGTCTGAGGTCCTACACATAATAAAAGGTTTATAGTGAACAAAGGAAACAGAAGAAAGTAAATTACTTTTGATTAAATTAAGTAATATATATATATATATATATATACATATATATATATGTCTATCTATCTGTCTATCACTGGCAAGATCATCATCATCATCTTATATCATATTGAACAACATTTCTATCCAGATAGATATATATATAGATAAATAGATAGATAGTGGGATAGATAGATAGATAGATAAATAGATAGATAGATAGATAGATCAATTACTATTACTCTTAGTAATCTTGCAGAAATAGCAGATTGCATTGCACAAATTGCATTTGTAGAAATCACTAAAAATATGTTGCAGTTTATTGTGTACCTCAGTGCATAATTGCTTTGCATCTTAAGTGTTTGTGAATGAAGAAGTCTGAGGTCCTACACATAATAAAAGGTTTATAGTGAACAAAGGAAACAGAAGAAAGTAAATTACTTTTGATTAAATTAAGTAATGATGACTGTTTCAGGCTCATTTCAGTGGTGCTGCCGTGCACTGTACACACACACACACACACACACACACACACACACACACACACACACCGACACACACACACACGCACACACACACACACACACACACACACACACACACACACACACACACACACACACACACACACACACACACACACACACACAGCGCCACTTAGGAGTCCGCCACCCCCACTAGGCGCTCCACAGCCCTGATAGCCACATCACAGATTCATTTTTTCAATCTCCTTGGCGAGAGGGAGATCCAATTTACCTCCCCCAGGCTCAGGACTGACCTCCCCCTGTGTCCGGGGACTCCCAGAGAGAGCGGGCCTGCCAGCACCTGGAACTATATGAAGCGGCCCCATTCAGACTAACCAACACATCCTCAGCAAGAACCCTGCACAATGTGGCTGACAGACACAGGGGGAGGAGGAGGAAAAACTGATAGAACAACTCAACAACGACAACAAAAAGGAGAACGATGACATAAGCTGGATCTGGAAAGAGTAATTAAGGAAGGAGAGAGCTGAAAAGGAGAAGTGGCCAAGGATTACATATGACTGTGGTATGAAGATCCCCCCCCCCCCCCCCCCCCCCCGGCTGATCAGCCAGAGCTCTACGAGAGACGGGGAGAAGGAAGCAGCGTGGGGGAGACGGGCGCAGCACAGATTCCATTGTGATGGCAGGTTCAGTTTGGCCTCCAAAAAACGATGGAAAATGGGCAGAGTATGGAAGAGCGATTTGTGGGGGTGGAGAGAGCAAGCTCAATGCAGTGAAAGAAGAAGGTATTAAAGGACAGGAGAGGTAGGGATGGATAGATGGATGGATGGATAGATGGATGGATAGAAAGATAGATAGATGTGACAAAATGAGACATGCTTCTGCTTATTCAGGCCTAACTGAAAGACAAGTGGACTGATACAAGGACAGATCGACAGAGAGGGAGACAGAGACATAGAGAGAGAGAGAGAGAGAGAGAGAGAGAGAGAGAGAGAGAGAGAGAAATGCATGCCCTTATCCACCCACATGTATAAAGGGTTATGATGGGGGCTGAATACAACAATGACGGTGATTTTTCTCTGTTGGGAAATTGGACACTAGAGGGAGAGAGCTGGAGAGGGAAAGAAAGAGTGAAATAGGGGAAAATGAAGTGAGAGAGAGAGGGAGGGTGACTGCACATGGGCCAACAGGGCAGATTCATTTTCACTGAAAGACTGAAGGGGAGGAGGGACAGAGAGAGAGAGAGAGAAAGAGAGAAAGAGGGATGAAAAGAGAGAGTTGGGGGAGAGGTGAGAGAAACTGAAGAGAGAGCCAAATGGAGAACGGGAGAAAAAAGGCAGAAGATAGAAAAGTGTCATGATGACTGATAGAAAGACATGGCCACGTGAAGGGCACTTAGACACAAGGACACATCTCCAGCTCCTCGACCTCTGCCCTTCATTCACGTGTCTATCACATCACGCCCACCTGCCGTGATGCACCTTCATACAGTATCAGTATCAGCCACGTCAAAGCTGCACAGCTCTGATGCAATTCTACACCCTAAGAAGACACACACTAACCATGAAGCAAGTGGCCACAGTGGCTTTAGTTAGAGGCAGTTTATTACTGAGTCCATAGCACTCTGTTGGTTCAGGTTTGGAGGTGGTCAAACCCCCCTTCTTTATGGATACTTGTTGTGGACCCACACTGTGTCTGGCACTAGTGCTGAGTGATGCTGTGTGATGCTGTGCACCGATTGCTGAGGGAACATATGGCTGGCGTGTGGAAACAGACCATCTTATTGATGAGAACTGATTGCCTCTGCAGTTGGGGCCATGGTGGGTAAAATAATGAGCGCTGATTGTGATTTCGGATCTCCACGTCACCTCTTTTGGGTGTTTTTCTTGTTTTTTTTTGTGAGGGGTGTTATTTTTCTCTGTGCCTGGCCCAAAAAAGCTGCTGCCTTATACCCTCCCTCCTCTGTAACTCAATGACTTAATTGTAGCCCGGTGGGTTGAGCAGGCTCTTCAACAAGAACTGGATTAATTATCGTCCATTAAAACTTTTTTTATTTTCTAATTTCCCCGCGAGGGCTGTTCTCTTTGAGTCGCATCAGAGAGAGGCGTGCAGAGCTGAAGTGATTAATGGTGATGATTATCTGCTGATCCCACCACGCCACACTTCTCCACACTGCCCTGAGTTGTCCAGGCAGGCAGGCTTCACTTCTCCACACTGCCCTGAGTCGTCCAGGCAGGCAGGCTTCTCTTCTCCACACTGCCTTGAGTTGTCCAGGCAGGCAGGCAGGCAGGCAGGCAGGCAGGCAGGCAGGCAGGCAGGCAGGCAGGCAGGCAGGCAGGCAGGCAGGCAGGCAGGCAGGCAGGCAGGCAGGCAGGCAGGCAGGCAGGCAGGCAGGCAGGCAGGCAGGCAGGCAGGCAGGCAGGCAGGCAGGCAGGCAGGCAGGCAGGCAGGCTTCAGAGGGGCAAGCCAGAGTAGTCTTTATGTTAATGCATGGAGAATTCATCTGTGCACCATAGATTTAGGAGCCACATAATCATCACACAGGGACATTCACTCAGTCACATACATACACACACTCACACACATGCACACATAATAGAATAAAATGAAAAATACACATATAGACGCATTTAGAGAATGCCCAGAGGTATACAAAATCACACCCACACAAACACAATCAAAATACACAGATCCACTCAAAAATGAGTGCAATCAAGCAGAAAAGGGGCAGAGACACACCCATACACAAATGTAATGAAAAACTCACACATCTGTGGACACATACAGGTTCACACACGTTCACACACACAGACAGACACACACCAGAAACACAAATATAATCAAAAAACCCAAGCACTTGTGTGGATAAACACACACAGAGCCCGAAATCCACCCAAACACAAATATAATCAACAATGTACTAACAAATACACTCCAAAATGTACTCATGCACACAAACCACACTGAAGCACGCACATACACACAGCGATGTCTGCTAAAGGGGCAGGTGGCAGAGGGGGCAGAGGGGATATTTTACTATCTGAACCGAGACCTCCTCAGAGTCTCACAGACAAACAGTCATCTCCCCAGTCCACGGACCGTTAAACACATGTGCAGACAGCTATCTCATAGATTTCAGGAAGCAGAAGAGAAACAGAGGCTAACCACACACTTCTATCTCTCTCTCATCCCTCCCTCTTTCTCTCTCTCTCTGTACCTCATTCTCTCTCTCTCTTTCTCCCTTCCTCTCTCTCTTTCAGTCTTCCCCCTCTCTCTCTCTTTGCCAGCACAAGAGCCTCTGAGTCCCAGAGCCATCATAGAGATGTCATCAGAGCCCATTGTGTTGGGCTGAATTGGCACTAAAACGTGAGGATGAGAGCAACGCTGAGAGAGAGAGAGTGAGAGAAAGAGAGAGAGAGAGAGAGAGAGAGAGAGAGAGAGAGAGAGGACATGCACGTGTTTGAAATATGACGGGAGAATTGGGGAATGAGGGAGATAAAGAGATGGAGACAGAGAGAGATGGAGACTAAGGGAGTAATATTGACAGATCAAGGTTTAAAGAGAGCGATTGGAAGACGGATATTGGAAAAAAGATTAAGTGGGATGGAGAGAGAGAGACAGAGATGGAGGGAGAGAGATGAAGGGAGAAATGCAGTAAAGAGAGCGGTGAAGCGACACGTCTGACACTTAGCCCCTGAAATGGAGTCTGATGAGTCAGTGAACACATGATCTGAATATGCTTAGTCAACTGTGAAGACATGGGGCATCTGAATCTAAAGTTCCTGGAAACAAATGAAGTCAAATACCAGATTCCGAATACGTTATTCAGGAAAGCACAAATAATCCAATAGAAATAGATCTCAGACTTTTTTCTACTCAAAGTTGCTTGTTATTATTCTGAAAAAAAAAGTAAGCTCCATGATTGACATGTCTGTGCATCAGCCATAAAGTTTCTTCAAATCAATTCACATCACTGTGGATGGCCACAGGATAAAAAAATGCCCATTCTGTTTGCAACATAGGACTTTGATTTCACTTACTGGTCAAGTCATTTACTACACATTATTTGAAAAGTGATTTATTTTGTAGTCGCCCCCACCAAGTCGGCACCCAGCAGGCAGCAGGCAGATAGCTGACTGTTCCCAGCTATCACTCAGAGAGACCCGCATCGAGGAGGAGGAGGAGGAGGAAGATCATGAATAGGAGCTAGGGAGACAGAAGTCTGGTGTAGCAGCTGGAGCTCTGACAACCAACCCCACAACCCATACATCAGAATGAAGCTTAGAACCTGTAGTTTTAGCTGTGTGTGTTTATTTCCTCCAAAACAACAAAAACAACCTTGGACTTCAGTCAATTTTCATCCGTTTAAGATAGCAGATAGTAGATTCATCCATGTAAGATAGTAGATAGTAGATAACATATTTTGTGTTCTGGACCAGCTACCTCTGTTTCTGTGTTGAAACAAGCTGAATAGTTAGAGGAATCCAATCCATGAGGAAGTTGAACTACTGTAATGACACAGTAACAGCAATCTTTGACCTTTAAAGGGTTACCTTTTTTGTTGACAGTTATATCGATTGTACTTTGGAGTGCATTGTTGATCTAGTTCAAAGCAATTTGCAGGGTCAGGTTCACTTGACACAAAAATGTCAAAGCATATCCCATCAGGCATCACAATTTCCAGGGAGTTTATTCTGAATAGTGCAACCTCTTCTGTGACTCATCGCCTTAGAAGTCCTGTGTGTCCCCATCCATGAGTACACAGCATTTTGGTGACAAACTGAAGTAGCGCACTGAATATGAGATTATGAGACATTAAGGAGGTCATATTTCATTCTTGCATGTCAAAACCATGTCCCAAATTGTGCAACCCTGGTGCAGAATGCAATTTTGTACACTTCCCTGTTGAGCAAAAATAAGATCTTCCCTAACCTCCTGAACAAATTTATACATAGCAAAGCATCTGAAATGATGCTGTGTTCTGGGTCCTCACTGAGAGAGGGAGGGATGTGCTGACCTAAACCAGCACTCTGCGCATGGCAACCTGCCATCCTTCATCCTTCAGTTCTGTGACTCTTGTCCGATCTCTCTCTCTCTTTCTCTCTCCCTCCCTCTCCTTTCTTTCTCATGAACTGCTCTGCTTTTGCTATATGGGCCACGTTGAGAGGCACTTGTTTCGGTCGGCCTCAAAAAGCAGCACAGTTTGCCATATTTCAGAGAGCCACATGTTCTGGCTTATGGTGCCAACAGCTGTGGTGTTATGGAGCAAGACCAAGCCCCCCAGCCTCTTTCACATCACCACTACCACACTTCCCATTTTGGTTCCGGCCAATCACTTACTCACCTCCACTGCACTCCACACTTCAAACGTCTCTCTAAGCTGGGAATCAATCAAGGGAATGTGAAAGCAGGACTCAGTCCAGTTTCAGGGTCAAGGGTGGTCATCGGCGGCACATGCATGGACACACCTGGCACCTGTATGCAGTACTGTATGAGTGACTGTATCTGTGCATGTGTGCATATGTGTATGAATGGATATATCATATGTATGCACGTCTGTATGCATCAATGTATGTGTTTACCCACTGTATGAGCTGTCTTATGGAATAATGGGTTCCTATTATATGTGCATATTTGCATGTGTTGTATTTATATGTATGTATGTATGTTTGAATGCATGGACTGCTTACGACAAAGTGCAGGAAGCATTTTGTATGGTACCGTAGGCATGACAGGAATGACACTGTTTCCCACTGCGATCTATGCTGCTTGTTGGTATAAGAGCCGAAGGTCTCTATCAAAGCTGAATGTGTACATCCCCAAAAGCGCAGGTTATATTTATGACTCTGCCTGTGTGTCTAAGCTGGCCTTTGATTTGTGTGGGAGTTTTGGTGGGGAATTGGTTTTGCCGCTGATTTAGGGGAAAAGATAAGTACAGAAAGAGGGAAACGGCTGAGATGGTTGATGAACACCAATCACAGCTTTGATCAGTGGTGTGTATGTGTGTGTTTGGTCAGCTGGTTTGGTTCCATTATTGAGTGGATTTGATTGTCTTTCATTTTGAATGAGTTGGTTAATTGCTTCGATGTGGATTTCATTATTTTTCAGTAATTTGTTTGTCCTCTTAATTATGGTCAATTTAGTTGCTTTGTTTTTTTTTGGTTCGTGTTTATTTCTCTCTTCCTCTCTTGCTCTCTCCGTCTTTCTCTTTCTCTCTGCCATGTTGTCTAAGGTCAGCACGAATTTTTGCAGTCATACCATACTCTACATCACTGAGCTCTTTACCTTTTGTGCGGGGCTCTTGGTATTGCAAATAATCATCACCATCATTACCAGAAAATGTGTGTTCTTTTTCATTTCATTTTGTTGCCATGGCAAGAGCCTTGTCGCCATGGTGACAAATCAGTATGGGTTGGTTGTGGGACAGGGCACATTAACACGGCTCTGTGTGGAGTTAACCGACAATTTCCTGGCATTGCGTTAATTCAAGGCTGTTAATTGCCTATTCATAGGACTTCTTGACAAGTGTTACCATCATCTTGCTTTTATTACGCATGAACGGCTTCCTTAAAGCCTACAGTCTACTGTCAGAGTACCACCTCTACAGTACAATGCAGATGCTCCATTTTTCCCCGCTGTGTTGACCTGAGTAAATCTATTTCAGGTGCAACAGACACTCTGCATTACCATAATGTTTGAATAGGCATCCTCAGAGAGGCCCTGGCCTTCTGCTCAGACATTTGTGTAAACAGCATTTCTGTTAGCTGCCTGCGTGTGTGACTTATGCATGCCCTCACCCAAGCGCCCTTCGCTGAATGGCTTCAATTAACTGTGTGTGCCCGACAACAGACTTCCTTCCTATTTCCGTCCAGCCACCCATCAACCCACTCGCTTTTCACATCTGCCTGAAATGGGGGAAATGGATATCCATCCAACTATATGGAGAATACCCACATCCAGCAGAGGCATGCAAATATGGGCATGTTCAATCTTGCAGTCTATTTTCTTTTTTTTTGGGAGGAGGGGGTTCAGATATGCATCCAACCAATCACTGATCCATTCTCAAATTATATCCAGCCCAGACAAGAAACAACACAGGAACCAAACAAGCAAAGCCAGACATATTCTTTGTTTTATGGTACTTTGGGGAAGGCAGCAATGCTATAAGTAAATGCCAAATCACTCCAAAATTTGATGAAATGATTTCGTATTATAACTACTTTTCTGTTGATACACAGGTAATGGTTACCCCAGGAACCACTTGAACCACCCCTGAGGCTAACAAACGGTTCTTGAACCACTACTACTATAATATTCATGAACATAATAGCATACATTTTCAGCATTTGGCATGTGCGGTTGTTGTTAATATGGCTTCTCACCAACGTGGCATGTGGCACAGCTGGGGTCGATAATTGCGGAAATACATCAGAAAATCCCATTAGCGTGATGCTGTTTCAGAAGACAGAGATGGTGGCCTTTCTGACAGTCATAAATATGTATTGTGCCTTTTGACCCCCTTTTTGTACAGCGCGTGGAACGTGAATGTGGAATCTACGTGGACAACATGCTTGTTGCCGGTAGCGGCGGCATTTTTGTGGTGTTGTTAGCACCTGGAGAAAGGGAAAATGGCCTCCTTAGGGGGAATGGTGATGAGACAGCTCCCAGGGAACACATCTGATGTCTGAGTGGACCCTTTCCCCAAAACTAAAAGCCCAAAAATGGTTTGTGAATGTATTTCATTTTGTACTTGCTGTTTGCTTTTTGTTTTGTTGGTTTTTTTTTTTGCAGGATTAAAATATGAATAATGGACCTGTGGTAATGTTCCTGAAATTTGCCTGAATCACTTTCATTCACTTAAAAATGGAAAAAAATACTGTTACTGTTTAATGTTTAAAGTAGTTTAATGGTTTGTCTTTGATGACATTCATCTAAGTAACAGTGACACTGACCTATGATAACCACAAACATAGAGGTCACACGGAAATTGGTGCATACATATCAACAGTATTTGGAAATTCACAAGTATAGATGTTTTTCTATGTTTTTCTGCATCTGTGAGAGAGAGTGTGTTTGTGTTTGTGTGTGTGTGTGTGTGTGTGTGTGTGTGTGTGTGTGTGTGTGTGTGTGTGTGTGTGTGTGTGTGTGTGTGTGTGTGTGTGTGTGTGTGTGTGTGTGTGTCTAGTACACAGAGAGATATGAGAGAGTGTGTTTGTGTGTGTGTGTCCAGTACACAGAGAAATATGACAACAATTATGGGGGATTTAAATAATCTCTGTACAAATGGTGACATTTACAGCCAAAGCTATGCCAGTCTGCTCTATTTGGAAAATTACCATCTGATGGCTCCTAAATGCTAGTTGTTCTGAGACTGTCTGTCTACATCAATTCTGGATCATGACATGACATTCAAACTATATTCAGTCCATCTTCCACTTTCACTCTACTACACAGACACCATTTGTAATGATGATTACAAGTGACTCTCTATTACTACTGGTAAAACAAATCCTATCCAACCTCTCAAACTGAAGATTAAATATAGATTAAGCATAGCACCTGTAACATATACAACAGCCAAATGATGCCCTAAATGTAGTACCTCTAGCTAGCCAGCAGGGTCTAATTCACTACCATTCATTACCATATTTCTCAGAGCTATGAATATTCCTCTACTCAAAGAAAACATCAGTATGGTAATTCCATCTAACCATCCTAAAAATAAAGCTCATAGTGAGCAGAACTAGTGGCTATCAATATCTTACAGCAACAGAATAGTTATGATATCTATCATGGTTATGATATATAGTATTGATATAACTTGAAGTATGTATATAATCTTAGTGATAGAAATAGATCATATTCTTCTAATGCTGCTGTTGTAAAATGAATGCTACCTGTTCTTGGTGTAGCAAGTACCATTATCAACACTGTGTCTGACCACTGAAAGTACACTTAAGATTATGTAATGCCTCGTAAGAGCTCACTGAGCACAGCAAGAAGCAGAACAATGTGCTCAATCTCTGCTGAGTAAAATTAAACTCTGCAATGTGTTAGTGCCACTTTAACATGGCGTTTCTGAGAGACCTTAACATCGGTGTATCACACAGCTACATACTCTAAGCCTGCTGTCCACAAGCTAAGCAGGCTAGCACTAGCTATCCTTGGTCCATAGGTTACCCTAGGGCATTCCTTTAAATGTATGAAATCTGTGTGTCTGTGTGTTTTTAGGCTACTGAACTGAATGTTGAATATGCTGGCAACTTACTTCCACATCCACATATTACAGTATTATGGCCCATACATACTGTGCACAACCTGTTGAGTGACAACCTGAGCGATATTCTTACATTGCGTCAATTTCAGTTCCAGTAATACAGTGTTACTTGGGTTTCATGTGTGCTCATACTCGTTGCCCGTGCTTAAAATGAATACTTATAAATAAAGATAAATACATTCTTAAATAACTAAATAAATACAAGGTATAAAAATACAGTATTTACATCATTATACATTTATACCCACAACTGTACTCCACATTTGTCACAAATGTGATTGCTTTCTAAGCAAATACTTTTCTAAGCAACAATATCTTTTTTCAAAGTAGTGCTTCTCAAACTGCACAGAAACAAACTAATGGAACAGTAAAATAGTAGGCCACTGGATGGAGACAACTAAAGGACACTTCATACAACATCACATGGACATACTTTTGGTGTACTGTGTGCTTGTGAAAGCTACCCTTGCCCTTCTTAAACGGGATACTCCAGCTCCACCCTTGTCCATTATTCTAACACGGAAAGAGACTCAGACCATGCACTTTTCAGGGGGAATTCTGGTAAAACTCACTGACCTCCAATGCCTAGTTAAAGAATCACAAAATCTGTCAGATTGTTATATGTAATGATTAGAAAGTTGCATAAATACTAAACTCCTGTCTTGCTAAACATTGTCCAAGCTTATCCTTTAACAGGGTAAATGTTGCATCTGTTCAATGACGAATAGAAATACACCTACTCCTTTTCTAACCGTAAATTAAATTGTGCTTATTGTTTTGCACTGCATACCAAATTGGCACTCACAAATCTATAGTAAGCCAGGACCTGAAAGTAATGTGGTTCTTGTTATGATCTGAGATGAGGTAACTCAGGCATGTCACCTGACCTCGGCCTGCTAGGTGAAACATACTTGCAGATGTGGATGTGGAAATGTAGCTCACCTGACAGTCATTAGAAGCCTCTCAGAACAACAGTTATTTGTAATCCACATGTGTGGATGTTTACATTATATATATGTAATTTATATTGAATCATGCTGAATCGAACAGGCTGGCATGACCACTTACTCTCCCCCTGGGAAAGTGCATTGATCTGAGTGAAGTGCTGTGTTAAAATAATATGATGGGTGTTCATCAAAGCGCACGGTCCAAACACTGCGAAAGCCTGTGAGTGACATTCAGCCCTTGCTGCTCAGAACCTGACCTTTGACTTCTGAGATCCCTGACCTCCCTGCTGTGGTGTCACACCCAAGCACGCAGGTCCCCGCTCCAACCCAGGCTGCGGCCGCGGAACCATGCCCCGCTGATTGGCTGAAAGAGCCAAAGGAGGCGAAGCCTGCGGAGCAACCCACAGAAGGTTGCTGCAGCAACCACCACCAACGGTGACATCATAATGAAGCCAAGGATGATGAGGGCAGAACAGCTGTTGTCATCAAGGTAATGGCAAAGAGCAGAGGGGGATGCCATCACCTGTGGAAAGGAAAAGGTGGTTAGAGTTGTGAGTCTATGTGTGTGTGCTTGTATATATGTGCGTGTGTACTCGGCATAGACATATTTGCGCATTTGTTTATGTGCAAGCATATGTACTTGTATTTGTGAGTGTGTCTCTGTGTGCGACAGTGTGTGCATGTGTGTGTGTGTGTGTGTGTGTGTGTGTGTGTGTGTGTGTGTGTGTTTGTGTGTATGTGTGTGTGTGTTTATGTGTGTGCCTCTGTGCCTTCATATTGAGTATTCATGTGAGAGACTGTGCGACAGAAAGTAACGGTGTGTGACAGGCTTCTGTCCTGGCTCTCTCTTCATGTCAGATAAGACGCAGCCCCTGAGCTGTCAATAACCCCCCCCCCAAGCTGTCAATCACCTGCCAGCAGCTTACACTCTGGACAAAACTGTGGAGAGCAGGAAGGAGAGGGGGGCTGGGGTGGACGGTCGGAAAAATAAACAGAAAAAAAAGAAATAGAGACAAAGAGACAATGACAAAGACAAAGCCATGATGAACAACAAAAACAGAAAGAGGACAATTGTAGATGACAATGCAGCCAACAAACACAAAACAGGGGGGAAAAAGAGATATGAAAAAGGTAGCAGACAAAGAGATGCAAATAGGGAACCACAGAATGAGAGGAGGACAAGAAAATGAATGGGGGAGCAGCACCATAGAACACCTTGGCAATGGTCTGATATGGGCAAGCACAAATGATATACTGCATGAGAGCACTCATAAATTTCACATAGCTGGAAGTTTAATGTGCAGATATATCAAAGATATTGTCCGGTTGTAATGACCTTGCAGACAAATATGCACAGATTAGAGTTTACACACACACACACCCACACACACACACAAAGATAGAGAGAGATGGAAAGAAAGAGAGAGAGAGAGAGAGGAAGACAGAGAGAAAATCGGTGAGAGACTGAGAGAGGGAGAAAGATGGAGGAAGAGAGAAAGAGAGATTCAGGTTATACACAGGAATCAAAGAGCTCCTTTCATGTGGCCATTTTCCGTGTCAGCATGCCACAGCCTCCAACCTCAACCCCACATAACACCATGGAGACTTAATCACTTCCTCATACACACCCACATCTGTAAACCTCAGACAGCTGCACAAGCCCAGAGATCTATCGAGCTATTACTCCATGAGTCTGTGGGCTGGCAGGGCCCCGGAGGTGGCCCGGAGCCAAAAGTGGCTTGTTTGTGTTGAGCTCGTTCAGCCAGTGCAGAGGGGGTCAGGTCTGCACAGATACACCTCACATGTTTGAACAGAGCAGCTCCAGGTCCAGAGACCGCTTCAAAGTAATGTTTAGAGGGCCTGGCCCATCCACACTAAATAATCTATGAGTGGTCCAGAGGTCCCTAATGTTGTCTTGTAGGATGTACTTGCATGGCGACCAGTTGGGACTGCGAAAAGGAAAGCATAAAGTAGAGATGTACCTGAATCTGAATACATTATTCAGGAAAGCACAAATAATGCGATGGAAACAGATATCTCTTTTACCCAAAGTTGCTTGTTATTATTCTGGAAAAAAAGTAAGCTCCATGATTGACATGTCTGTGCATCAGCCACAAAGTTTCTTCAAATCATTTCACATCACTGTGGATGGCCACAGGATAAAAAAATGCCCATTCTGTTTGTGATCATTCCCTTAAACTTAAGGACTTTCTATTCAAGTACAAATAGAGATAGGCCCACACCAATGTCCCCCCTAAGGCCTAAAGCCTGAACCCTCACAGACTGAATTGACGTCACCTGGTAAGTGATTAAGTGCAATAGGCTGCAAGGGCTCAGAATGGTGTAAATAGGAATGGAACAGCACTTTGCAACATATCACGTTTATGGCGGTTGTTTACCTTTACCATGTTTCACAGCACAACGCTAACACAACTGTGGGAAACTCCCTAAGACAAAGTCTGCAGAAATACAGACCTACGGAAAGTGCGCAGAAAGGGATCAAAATATCTGCGAGAGAACCCTCATTCACTTGACGAATTGACTGTAGGACAGCCCTACGCCCTCACGGATTTAAGGGGGACATGCCTTAAAGTCTGTGGGTCCGTGAGTGTGGACATTGGGATTGGGCCATAATGTTGGTTGAACAGATACAGATACAGATAACGTCTTCTCGGTACACCTCTAGCTTAAAGTTTAAAGTGAATTATAACTGCTATTTAGTATACTCAAATTTCTTTTCTTTTTAGTCAGTGTGCCAAATCTGAAAGAAAAAACACCCATCTTGTTTCACTTTTTGTACCAGCTGCCCACATGGTGTGCTGCCCTTTTTTCCTCTGTGTTCTGTCTGTGCATTTGTTGTGTTATAGTTTGTTCCTGTGGTTTGTTAGATGATATTGAAATACATTTGAGTTACTTTTTTCACCTATGTCTAGCGTTGTGACACTTGTCCCTGCTGAAACAAAAACAACAGCCAACACCAGCATTAGTTGATCTGTTGTTCAGTGTTGAACTCACGTCTATGTCGCTGGTGTTGAACCTTAGATCAATATGGCCTTGCTGATCAAACAAGACAAAAATAGCATAAGTGCAATGGCCATAGACCAGAATGGCTTGGAATTGCCTTACATCTAAGAGACTAGGCTCATCAAGAGCCCTGGCCAACCAGCATAATTGTAAACAAAACCAGCAGGCAACAGAAAATTAGATAATTCCTGTCTTTGCTGGTTTTCCAGCAGGGTATCATTTAACTGCATGATGTTGTTGTGAGGACTGTTACTACTGAGTTGTCTCTGTATGGTGGGTGTAGGCCTGGCCAATGGGTTTATAAGGCATATGTAAAATGGATGACACATAGTGAACTCAGTGGCCGTCTCACCCGTGAGTGGCAAAGAAAGCCAGCGTAGAGAAGCAGTGCAGCCGGAAGCAGCACCAGAGCGAAGATGCTGGCCAGCAGTAGCACACAGATCACTGCCAGGCCCAAGTTCCACAGAGCCAGCCCTGCTCCAAACACCAGGCAGCCACACCGGCTCCGGCGGCCACCCCACACGCTGCCCTCGCAGTGCGCTGTGGGAGGGGGAAGCATGCGGACCCCCTCAGCCATGGCAAACTCATCCTCTTGATCTCTCTCGTCATCACCCAGTCCTCCCTCATCCAAATCCGAGTCCACGCCACACATCCTAAAATGCACAAACACAGAAATAGGGAACAACCACATCAGACGTAATGAGAGAAGGGATACTGTTAAAGGGGGGAGGGAGCTAACCTGCTGTCATAAGACAATAGTATGTAAGACAATAGGATCTATCTAGTATGAGCGCAGAGAAAATGCATGGGATGGCGCCGCAAGGCTACAGTGTGTGTCGTTTTACAGCGAGAATCGGTTCGAACATAAAGAAAAACACGTGGGACCGTTTATTTTGCCTTGGCAACCACTTGATGTGTTTTGTACTTTCAAATAAACGGTATTTCGTGTATGCCACCAAACGTCTCGTTTCCAAACCAATCAAATTTAATATTTCGCATCCATGTGAGATGTACAGAGGACACACCTGGCAAGTTATCTGGAACCCATGCAATGGCGATTCCAACCCATTTCAAACAAGTAAGTCAGGGTTGAGCAAGTTAGGTTAGGGGTTAGCAGTTAGGTTAGGGGGTCCGCTTAAGAATTACGTTCGGATGAGGATGTTTAGCTTGAACGCATGAGGACATTTTACGCATGACAAAGCATCATTACGCACAGAATTACATCGCCTTTGGGATGTCATGCCTTGGAAACAAGATGTTTCACATTATCTTCAAATATGTAAAGCAAAGATCGGATCTTCTAATGAAGTAATGATTAATCAAAATGACACGTCTTTATTGGAGCCTCCAAATCGATCACACCTTCCCCAGCTCCTCCAAGATTCTGATTGATCTGTCACTCGAAATTAAATTACAAGAGCACCTCTGCTTCTCTTCTTCAGAGCCGTGACGCCACCAAGACGCAAACAGAAAAGTAAACATGTAATTATATTATTTTGTAATTATATTACTTTCTCATCAACGTTCGCTTCATCCATCGTGTTCGCCAAAAAATACATCTGAATTAGGTAAACTGTATTTTTTTTTTATCTATTTCTATGTCGCCCAATAAAAGTATGCAACTCAGTCATGTATTCTTGTAGCTTATAACTTTCCTTTGCCTTACGAAAACTGCTACATACCCGCTGATGTTCTTGCTTGTCCTTGCCTTACCCCGGGTTCCAGCAATGCGTTCGGTTTGTTTTGAATTCACACTATTTCCAGATACGCACGTTTCCAGGGTGTTACAGAAATATTGCTGCCGTAATGCACACCAAAGAATATCATGTACCTCTAACGCCTTGTTACTGGTAAACGAGTCAGAGATTTGACAATGTGCGTCTCTCTTGCTCACTCGCTCTCTCTCACACACACACACTCCCTCACTCTCTTCTCCACTCTGTCCTCTCTGTCTTCCTCACTGCCTCACACTCTTTCTGAATCTTTCTCTCTCTCTCTCTCTCTCTCTGTCTCCCCCCTCTCTCTGTCTGTCCCTGCAGTGTGGCTCTTGTGAAAGAAGGAGTGACAGAGAGAGGGAGAGAGAGAGAGAGAGAGAGAGAGAGAGAGAGAGAGAGAGAGAGAGCGTAAATCAAAGATGGGATCAGATCAATACAATAAGAAATACCCACCATTTTCATAAAAATGGCCCCATCTAAGTAGACTTTTATTGCCACAGTATATACTGAATGACCAGTAACCTGAGTGATAGGGCCATTGATGTTCTCAATAATGATGCATCTCCCCTTTCAATCCACTTAGTCCAAAGGCACCATCCTCTCTAATCCCATTTGCCATCTGAAACAAACAAATAAAAACAAACAAAAACAATCCTAAAAAAAACGGCACTCTTCTTCCCTTCCTTCATGTCCCTTTTTATGTGTGTCATTACTGCGCTCCCCTGCCCGTGAGCCTGCCCAGGAGGACCAATCCCAAAGTGTTCAGAACAGTAAAACCTCATCAGGGCTGCGTCCAATTCAATGCCACTGCTACAGAACTGAATCAATAAACGACGGCATCAAAAATGCATGGCATCACAGCAGATGGGGGGGGGGTGGGGTGGAGGATGAGCTGTTTGGCTGAGGTGGCACTGGGGAGGAAGGAGGGGGGGGGGATGGGCAAGAGGATATAAGGGGGAAAGTATATTACACATTATACTTTATGTTCGCTGGAAGGTGTGAACCTGTCGCAGGGTGTCCATCTTGGACTACTGCCAAGGAAGAGAGGGCAAGAGTGTTAGACAGAGAGGAGATAGAGAAGAAGAGAGGGGGGAAAGTGAGAGAGGGGAAGAGAGGAGATAGAGAAGAGGAGAGGGGGAAAAGTGAGAGAGGAGATAGAGAAGAAGAGAGGGGGGAAAGTAAGAGAGGGGAAGAGAGGAGATAGAGAAGAGGAGAGGGGGAATGGTGAGAGAGGGGAAGAGAGTTCAGGGTGAGATTAGGAAGAGAGAAAGAAAAGAGAGAGTGTGAAAATTTGAATAAAAAAAAGACAGAGAGAAAGGGAAAGTAAGATGGAGCAAGTGAGGGGGGGGGGGGCACGGCTCGATGCTGATCCTGTTGTAAGTCGTCCAAGAGCTCATTACACATAATAGATCCTCATGCATTTTGCACAAGCTAGATGAGTAGAGGTGGGGAGGTGGGGTGTGGGGGGTGCTGCTGCTGCTGGTGGCGGTATAGTGTATTGGATCTTGATATCACAGAGGGTGGGAAAGAGTGATAATTAAAGACCGGACTGAACTCTCTCTCTCTCTCTCTCACTCTCTCTCTCTCTCACTCCACCCCCCCCCTCCCCCCCCACAAACACACCCGAAAACCCCCGCTTTTTCTCTCACTCATACACTCATTGCATTTCACCAATTCACCCATTTCTGTCATTACACAAACTGAGAATTATTCGATGAGGCTGGTATAAATAGCTCGGCCTTGGCTGCAAGTGCTGTGTTTGGGAGATAAGAGGGAGATTGATTGATTTGTCAGAGGCGTTCAATTCGTCCCCATTCAGGGTCTCTCTCTCTCTCTCTCTCTCTCATGCCTCTTTCTCTCTTGCCAGCTCTCAGCATCAGCAAGGGAGCCTGACAGAAGTACAAGAGACGGCACAGAAAATGCACATTCAAAGAGGTCAGGGACATGGACAGACGACAGGAGAGAGACAGGGACATGGACAGACGACGGGGGGAGACAGGGAAAGAAAGTGTAAGCAGCATGAGATAGACAAGACATGGAGAAAGTAGAAGCAGTTGGGGAAAGCAATAGAGAGAGTCAGAGAGAGAAACTGACACATTAAGGAGGGGGGAGAAAGGAGGAAGAGGAGGAGGAGGAGGAGGAGGAGGAGAGAACAGGGAATGACAGATAATTAAATAGCCATTTCAGGGCTAATAGCAGTCTCTCTTATCTGGCTCTTTCGACTCTGAGAAAATGGAAGTCTATTAAATGGACAGACCAGAACAGCACAGAAACAGCAATGCAGCTGAGAGCATGAGAGACAGACAAATGGAAAAGAAAAGAAGAACGGACAGATATTGAGGAAAAAGAGGGAAGGACAGGTGGGGTAGCTGGCTTAGTTATTTATTTATTTTTTAAGTGGGGTACTGGACCACCCCACAACCCCACCGACGACATCCTGATGGAGGTTTCTGGTTGGTTCTGTTGCTCAGGTGAATTTTTAAGCCATAGAACTAGAATGGGGCAGAAAAAAAGTATGGTCATACTGACACTTACTGGCTAGTTTTGGTATCTTACACATATCCCACTTCTTGTGTGAATGTACTTTTGTCAGGGCAACAGTAGTCCTCATTCTTGAGTGGTCCTTAGTGGTCCTTAATGGACATTAGGATCTTTTTAGTAATACACTACTGACAACTATCAAATGTCCTTGAAAATAAGTTTACATTACAGAAAATGGTCTACATTTCTGATGCGGGCGCTTGTATACATATAATTTTGCTCCATAAAATGTTCTTGCTGGCCTTATTTTCATGGATTGCAACCCACTGCACTGCATTCAGCTACAAGCCGCAACCCAGAAAGTCATGACAATAGAGTCCTTATGCGCTCTGCTCACCAGCAGTTTCCCCCCTGGTTCTACAAAGCTCTGCACCAGGCTCCCTGCGCATAAGAGGCCAGGCGCAGCGGGACTAATGGCATGGCAAGCTCTTTCACCGTGACCTTACACTCTGTTGCTTCTCAAAAAAATCATACGCCAAACCCGTGTGGCTATTAACCTCTGACGCATGTCCTGTTTTCAGTTACCATGGTAACAGCCATCAGGAAAGGACAGGTTTTTTACCTTTGTCATTTTTTTCATCTAAAGACCAACGGCTTAAGATGTCAGCTGCTGCTGCCCTCACCTTCATCTTAGTCTTGTGCGTAAAACAAAGGATGGACTCGCCTACAAGTTCTGGCAGGTGATTCATGGATTGTCTCTGGCCTAGTAATAGGAGCCTCAGAACATAATAAGCTAATTACTCTCTTTGGCAAATCTCCAAAGACACTGTCAGGGGAAATTGATTGAAGCGTGTCAGATGTATGAATTATCCCCCTAATAACTTTTTTTTTAATGGCTGTCAGTTGCTTGTCTCATCTCATTCTCTAATGAAAAGTAAACACCACTGACTAAAGTTTCGAGTCCTCATTTGAACCCTGAGCTGGGTGAAACAGCATGCCTGGCACCTCAGTCATTATGAAACACAATCAGCTCCTCTGCCTTGATCCTCCCTGCGATTGTTACAAGCAATCTTCATGGAGTAGTCTGTAGACTGTAGACTTCACAAAGTTGCTCACACAATAACCAAATGGATTTTGCCAGCTGCCTTGACCAAACAGTCATTCCCACTCATGGTCGTTAACATGGTTACAGGGTGCCATAGGTTCTGTTTGATGTTTTTTTTTTCTGTTTGCTTGGCTTTGAATTTATGATCCTTATGGCCTGTGTTCATAGAAGTTATTGTCATGAAGTCCTTTCTGTGTGGCGTCTGTGTGAATGGGGAGAAAAAGGTGAATGACGAGGTGCAGGTGTAGAACACCAATATCCTGCCTATACTGATTATATGGGTCTATTGTAAGAAAAATGCATTCAATCTTAATATAATAGACAGAGGCCATGAAAACTCATGAGAGGGATCCAATAACAAACTGAAACTTTAAGGGATTGTCAGGTCTTGCTTTTTATGATTCCTCCAATCACATTATGCAGACATGCGTGACTATTCAACATTCAATAAGGCTGCCTGAATGTCCTTCCAAGAATGCTCTGTTCACTCACACAGGTAGTGTTTCAACTGGCCTGCCCAAGTATGTGCTGTTGATATACTGTACTTGCTGGGAGTTCCATGCCTGAGGTATGCAGTACCACCAGTCTCCAACAGAGGCCAGGCATGAAAGCTCAGAAAAACTCTTGAAGATGCGATAAAGATCTTTTTAATGATTCTGTCATTTTCTGTGTGAGAGAGGGCAAATCATTTCAACAGTTCTACAGGACTCAAGATTTGGGATTTTAATGAAATAAAATCAATTCAGGTGAATGTAGCAATATAAATAGCATAATTTGATCCTGTCATTGATATTATGGAAAATGAAAACTTAGGCATATCTGACACCGCCATCTGTGTGACTCCATTCTCCAAAGGTTACGGTTGTGATATCTCAAACAATCAACAACATACAACACCTTTCTGCCACCTGCCTCAATAAAATGTCCAAACTCCAGCCACATCCCCTGTGAAAGCAGTAAATACATTCACAAGTTCTTTGTGGTTCTCTTGACTCAAATGATGGCCACATGTAGAGAAAGAGAAGCCAGCACACAAGACCACGCTTTGGTGGAGGTGAACAGTACGTCTAGTGTTTGTCCTTTCGCTCTCACTACATGTGAACTTCCCGGCTGAACCGAAAGGTCAGAGCCATTTCCCCTTCTCTTCTCTCCCCAGGGCTGTGCCACTTCCCCTCCCACCTGCACCAAGCAGCTGGTCTGCACCGGCCCTACCTTATAAAACCCAGAATGCAGTGGGGGATTTGTGTTTTACTGGGCCCTGATAGGGGTCCACGCCAGCCTCACAAAAATGTCTTCCAGAGATGGAGACAGTGGGGTTATTCACAGATGAGTGTTTTGATATATAATGCTTATAACACATTTGCTGCAAAAAAAAAATATGAAATGAATGTGTGTGCAATTAGTCTTCCAGCCACCCACAAACAAGACATGAAAACATAAGTAGGATTTATGACTGAAATAATGACTTATCTTTTCAATGATACGGGACTCTTAAAAAATGACTCATAACATGTGATATCTATTTTTAAGATTTACAAGACAGTGGTTATGCACCTTTCAAAGACATTCTGTTTGGAAGTAGCACTTAATAAAACTTTCAATAATGGTTCACAGCCATACGTCTACAACTATTTTTTTTTTAAGATTTGTCATGATCTTCTTAAGCGAACAACACAAGATTTTTATAAAAATCTGGAGGTCTGGTTCTTTGAAGCAGATACATTGTTAGATAAATACATTTATGATGTCTGACAGCAGCAGAGGTCTGATAATCCTTTTCAAAACAGCTTAGGGGTCGTGGCGTTTACAGCTATAAATACTGGTATTTAGGGATGCCACCACAAAGGCCCATGTGGTTATGAAGAAATAAATACACAGATGGAAAACCAGATGTCTAAATACAAACAGCTTTATCCAAACCAGCACAGTACACCCAATATATCAGTCATTTCAGGTGGATCAACTGAACTTCTTACCTTTCTAAAACTCCATATAAACTGTTACTGGGAGGAAAGGCATTTTCTTAACTCAACAATTTACTGTGTTGTTTAGTCAGCATTGCGCGAGTGAGGCAACAGACAACGCAGCACAGAAGAGAGACTTGGAACCTTTAGCCCAAAAATAACATAAGCTGATGATTTGTGTGTGTATGTGGTTTGTGTGTGTGTGTGTGTGTGTGTGTGTGTGTGTGTGTGTGTGTCCATGTTTTTATTGTTATTATGGTTACAAATGTATTAAGAGCTTTTGTGGGCAGTGTTTTAAGTGCACTTACATTGTGTCATCAGATACTGTGAGTGTATGCTTGTGCATATGTGTTACACTTGTGCATCTGAATCTATGCTAATGAAAAGTCTGTGTTCAGATAGATAACTGTGTGTGAATGTTTGTGTGTGTGTGCGAGTGCGTTTGTGTTAGATTTTCAGTTTACTTTGCGATCATTTTTGGTAACTGTGTATAAGCACGCTGGTTTTGTTCATACATTCCTGTCTAAAAGCTTTATTTTTGCAAAATGTGGTGTTATTCATAAAAGTGCTGAAGTTCTGCCAGAGTACAAAATCACAGACCAACTCAAACAAGGAGAGAAGAGTAACAGACTGAAGAAAAGAGTAGGAGAAGGGGGGGGGGGAGTCAGTTAGAGAAACAGACAGCACAGTTTAGCTTATCCTCCCTCCGATGTGTCTGTGTGTGGCAGTGGGTCAGAGAGTGTGTCAGGATGGTGTGGGTGTGGGTGTGAGTGTGTGTGCCCATGAGGGTGCGGGTGGGGGTGGACTTCGGCGCTGCTGGCGTCAGGCAGGGACGCGTGATCAATGGAGCTCTCCGAGGGAGAGAGTTGCATGACTGCCCCCTCCTGGTCATCCTCTTTACTGCAGGACTGGCAGCTGCACAGCAGGATGCGCTCCACCAATTTCTCCACACGAGGAGTGTCCTCGTTGCCCGGGCACTCCAAAGTCACCTGGGGAAGCGGTACAAAGAACAGTGACGCACACATACAGATATGACTCAGTATGCACAGGAATATGTCCACACATGCATCCATGCCAAGCAAATGCTGCAACTAATAATGTGTATTACACTGGGGAAAAATAGACACACCATTTGTCTTTCTCAATGTCTCTCTCTTTCACACACACACACACACACAGAGAGAGAGAAAGAGAGAGAAAGAGAGACATACACACACACACATTCACACACACACACACACACACACACACACACACACACACACACACACACACGCACAAGGTTATTTGAAATAATTAATATTTGGCTGGCCACACAGTCACCTGTGGCTGCACTCCTATTCTCCCATCCCACCTGGCATAGTCTCAACACAAATATACTACGGTGCTTAGTCTGTGTAGCCAGGATACTGAAATACAAGGAGCAGAATGACTAACTGGTGAGAGAGGTAAGAGGACTTATCAGACCAAAGAGGCAAGGGAGGGAGACTGGGGTGGGCTGGGGAGGAGAAAGAGAACCTGAACCTGCATCCTTTAACTGCCTATTCACTCGGTCACAGTGTCACAGATGACTGGTACTTTGTACAGGAGTATTCTTAGTGTTTGAGAGTTTTTGATTTGAAGCACTGCGTGATAAATTAACACATGACTGTAAAAGGTACAGTCTGTGATTCTGGCAAGAACTCAGCAGCAAATCAGTTTACTCCTCCTTTCCATGCTCCTGAAGCAACACATTGATTGGCTGGAATGGTGTGTGACTCAGTCCAAGCCACGTTGTTTGCCTCCCATGTACAGAGCCAGGACTGTGTACGAACACCAGAGTATTTTTGAGTGCACACACAGAGTGGGCAGCTAGAGGAGTGTGAGAAGACATTTTCTAAATTTGACAAAAAGTGTATTGGTTTAGAAGAGCCGTCTACACTTTCTATTACAAGGACACTCTATGGATTAATCTCCACAGAAGCCACAGTCTAAGACTGGCAATGAAGCATGCTAAGTTTGAACCATAGATGTTTTCATTACATTGTGTCCATGTTTGTGTGATTGCTTATCACTCTGTGCTTCTGCCTGAGGTATTGTTCCTGCTTTATATACTGGACTTTAACACAATCACCACTTGACATGGCCAGCTCTACTGTAGAGGGGATAATCCACTCTCAGTAGCCTTCTGTTGAGCCAGTGGTCATTGCTGGCTGGCCTTGTTTTGAAGTCAAGTATCTCCAATTCTCTCAAGCCACTTTTTCGATTTCCAGCACATGGGTATGACAAGCCCTGTTTCTGTTTTGGGGTATGAAAACCTTATGTGAAATCTTCAGGTTCTTAAATTCAATAAAATAACTAGGCTATACGTAAAATTGAACTATGGATTATGTCTGCCAAACAAGTACTGGACAGTGATGTCGTAGTAAAGTAAACATAATTAGTGAGTAAGCATTTTTGTAGTCATATTGTGTAGCCTACAGTGGCCTTTCCCATCGGCCAGTCTTTTATTGATAAGGACGATCATTCTATTTGACTGTTCTGGGTTGTCTATGTATGTATGTGTGTGTGTGTGTGTGTGTGTGTGTGTGTGTGTGTGTGTGTGTGCGTGTGTGAAAGAGAAACAGACTGACATATAGATAGATACAGAGAGAGAGAGAGAGAGAGTTTGTTTTGAAGCATACAGTGCTCAGCTCTAAGCACAGCCACATAACCTACTCACCACTTCCCAGTGTGTCTGTGCAGGCATGCAGGAGTCACAGTGCACCAAGGACTCAGTGGACTGAGGAAAGGTGTTGGGCACACTGTAACTAAAGCACTGTCCCAGGCATGCCCTAAAAGGAAGCCAGGAGTTCACTGCTCAGTATCACTTACATTCACCAAAGACAGATGCACTGTTAGGCAAAAACTGACAGGAGCAATAAGAGTTTTGCAGTCAGAACAAGAATAACAAATACACACAAGGACTCAAGCGAAATAAATTCTGTCTGTACTGTAAACTTCAGACTTTAGAGGTACGTGTTATCTTATGATCTCGGCTAGCTAGCCATATGTTCCAGCATGAACATGCATAATATTTGGCGGAGTGCGCTGCAATCTATGCAGCCATCTATGAGGAACTGCCTTAGGAAGCACAGCTGGGGTGTCCCTTTGGGTTTCGGTCGGTGAGTTTCCTCTGGTTGTACTGACCTGTTTTCTATGGAGCGGGATTGGCAGCCTGTGTGCCCGACTATCTGTGTGATGTTCTTGGCTTCGCACCAGGCGCTCTTGTCAGGGAACAGCGCCAAACGGTTGATGTGCGCAGGAGGAGCCGCAGAACACAGCGCGAGAAACGCACAACCAATCACCGAGCCAAGCCACATAACTGCACCTGGAACAGGTCAGGGAGAAGTTTTATGATATACCAATCCTCCTTTTTTTTTTTTTTTTTTACTTTTATCTGTAGTACTGCAGCTGAGAAATAGACGCCATCGTTGTTCGAAAGCGAGTGTGTGGTGAGAAGGAGTTAAAGGTCGCCGACTTTATTTTGACGTCTACAAAAGAAATTGTCAATGTTATGACATTTAAACCATTAGTTAATTCATTCCGGTGGCTTTTTGTGATTCACTGCGACTCAGGCTAACCGTTGTCCTTATCAAATTCAGATCATTCACGTGGCCTATTTGGCCCCATGTGTGCCAAGTGGAGAAGAACAATACTGTTGGTTCAGACTAGCGGGCAACCAGATACGGGGGAGAGATGTCTATGAGATATCGCCTGACTTCAATAAACTGCGCAACCCTTCCTTTTAAAACTGGGACAGCTTGTCTTAAAGTGTGAAGAATCTAAAAAGGTTCCATCCATCCGCATGTAATTAAGAGTGAGTAGTGTGTTTATAAATTAAAAAAAGGGCCATACAGACTTTTTTTCTGTGTTTTCACCCAACTGGCATTCCACACAAATACCCATATCTGACTAGCAGCCTGCGGCGGTGAAAGCGACTGCGTGAGAAGCACCAGGCAGAAAGAAGAGTGAGAGTGCGGGAGAGGGTGGTGGCAATGACTAAATAGGCTATCTAACATCCAATTCCAATTTAAACAAATGCCACAATTTCAAATCAATCCGTTAGCTGGTTTCCTTCTATTTCAAACATACACGGAGGGGTAACCAAAGTTATATTAATGAACAAAGTGTTTTGTTTATTATTTCATGCCAAATTAATTGTTGCTGCTCAGATGAAGCATTTCATTTGGCTAAAGTCGACAGCACTAAATCACAGCCCTTTAAACAAATGTGTTCCCATGGCATCATATTATGGATTAAGTTAATTACACGAAGTCTAGGCTTTTTGAACAAAAGTAACTCCGGACAGTCCAAATAGGCTGGCCTATAAACAGAGGAAGTTTCATGTCATGTTACTATTGTTTAGTTACAAATAAACAAATCCTTGACGATTTATCATTGACATTTACTTTAACCTGATGTGCTTTCCTCACGCATACACCAGGACCACAATTGCCACCACTGCTAAAAGAAAAGTTTAAACAAGCTGTACTTACGATTGAGAACCACCGAAACGTCCGCTGGCACCGGAGATATTGTCCGTTGAATCCCCTTTTCCCAAACCTACAGACCGTCTCTCACCGCGGCCCCTCTCTGCCTGACGCACTGGACACCAGAGAGACGACGAGATGAGTGAAGCCGATACGTTGCAGATGATAGGAAATCAAGTTTCAAATGCGGGCGGAAAGAGAGACAATTTTCCTCTAGCGTCCGATCTTCTAAGTAAAACAATTACATCACCGTAAGAGGGATGAGGAGCTCGAACCGAAGGAGCGCACGTAAGAAACCCAATCTATGTACATCAACTTCCGCGGGTCCCTCCCCTCTCTATCTCCTCTCCTCCTTTTCTCCGGGAAAATGGAATAAAACAGACAGATTTTATAAATTTGATTTTTTTAGCACGCAGTCAGTCTGCTCCTGTGGCTGCAGCTTTCTTTGGCTATGCTGCTGTGGGCTCATCTGACTAGGCGCGGCACCGAGGCTTGCCTGGCTGCACGCTGCGTATGATTGAATAAAAAAAAGTAGGGATGTAGAAAGTTCGTCGGGTCGAAGTGTTAACGGCCTGATGACACCATCAGTGATCCACCTGAATCCATACAGTCAGACGTCAAGGCGTGTCCTTCCCTGTCAAGTCTATAGGCAAATGGTTTATGAGGACAAATTGTGACTCTTCCCTCAACTTTTGCTGAGGTCCTGTAGTTACCAGAAGTCAATACTATTAATCAGATTCTGTAGTTGGTTGCACAATTTGAGCTTACGTTTGATGGTAAGTTTGGGTGTAAAGTGAGTCTTAAACCTTACGTTGAAATTTGCTAGTTATAAACTAGCGCAGCATTCTTCTTCGTGTGCACCACTGCTAGTTAAGTTATACTTTGTATGGGCTCCGCCTTCTAATAGCTGTGCTACTGCCAACCCCCTTGCTGCACTGAACCTTATTTGACACGTGTGACCTGTATAAAATTCCACCCTGGCAAAAAATTGGAGTAACTTGATGCTAAATGTATTGGTGCATGGTCAGGCTTAATATGTAATATTGTTGCATGCAACTGGGGTTGTGTGCTTTGGTGTATGTGTGTGATGTAGAGATTAGACACCTCAAGCACTTCAGTCCATCTGTATTAAGTAATTTCCCTATGTGAAGCTTGCTCCATTGCTTCATTCATTACACTGGTGTCAGAAGTGGGACGGAGGAGATGACCACACTCTGGAACATCAGAGATCTTCTCGATGAGCTACAGTCCCCGCCCCAAACCCAACAGGAAGGAGTGGCAGATGGCACCAGTGTTCCCTGCCCTGGATGACGAGACGGGATTGAATTGATCGCTCCTGTGCCGCGGCAGGACCCAGGGACCTCGCTGCCACCATACCAGGACCAGGGGCTGGATGTGCCAGCACGCCCGCCCCAGCCAAAAGAGGCAGCCACGCAGGGAGCTCCGGGACCAGCCCCTCTTCTGACTGCCAACCAGCTAGGCGCCGTAGCAACAACAGAGGAACCGTGCCAGAGGCCCACAAAGCTACCGTTGCTACAGTGTAGAGGGGCTGCTGGAGACCTACCTGGTAAGTGCATCTGACAGCGAACTTCAAAAGCTGGTCATCTGAGGAGTAAGGGATCCAGGTCGGAGGGCAAGACGCTTACAGTATTGGTGGACCTGCAGCTGGTGGAGTGGGTGAGCTGGACAGCCACTGAAAGGGCACTGCAGTGCCGGTTCTGCTAACGGGTTTGCTGACGACGCCCGTGACAAGATGGCCGCTCACCGCCGGGGTGAGAGAAAGAGCCTGGACACCTACTCTGCTGATCCCCACCTTCAATGGCAGTCAGCAAGAAGAGCTTGAGCATCAGGCTTTTGTCTTGGGTCTGCAGCCAGAGTGGCTGCAGGAGCACATTCGACCTGGAGGAGAGCAAGGAAGAAGGAGAAGCAAATCATTTAAGAGCGGTGGCAATTCCCCAGTGACCAAGGCAGGGCCCTCGGAAGGCAGCAGGGCATTCTGAGGGCTGCTACAGATATGTAGAGCCGAGGCATGGCATTCTCTAGCGCCAGGTAACCCAGCACCTCAGCCAGCGCCCTCAGACCCTGTCTCCTCTCTTCTACCTGAACAGTTGCGGTTTAGCCGATTGGGTTTAGCCCGTGGACTTTATGCAAACTGTCACCTGGAGTGCACCACCAGCTAAGCCTTGGTAGATACTGGGTCCACCATTTTCTTTGACACCCGGCAGACCAAGACCGCATCTTTGTGGCATGAGACGAAGACTGTATGCGCACCAGTAGGCTCGTTGTCGACACTCGAGATGCCCATCCCATCCGCCTGTGCCCCCAGAGGCTGCCTTTGACTAAGTGGGCAGTTCTTGAGCCACGCCCGCTGTCCTGGTCAGAAAGAAGGATGACACTTGTACCTCGTTTCCACCAAGGCTGTGCCGGTGCAGGATTTTCAGCACCAGCACCTGTAGAATTTTGGTCGAAACACACAGAACTGGTGCCGGATAAGGCAGCGGCCCTTCACCGGCACCATGTTGGTGGAAACGAGGTATTGGTGCCTTGTCCTGACAGCCAGACTGTTGCCAGGACGTGCAGCTGGATGGCCACGAAGGGGCCGACCCGAGGCTCCAACCCTCTCCTCCATCCCTCTGCATCGGTACCAGGTGGTGCCCCCTATGGAGCATGTGGCTGTGGATGTCCTGGGCCCTTTCCCCAGAGGAACCGCTACGTCCTCGTGGCTATGGATTACTTCACTAAGTGGCCAGAGGTGTGTGTGGTCCCCGACTAGAGTACTGCCACCACCACTGAGCGCCTGGTCAGCGAGATGTTCTGCCGATTCAGTGCGCCTACGGACCTGCACAGTGACCAGGGGAACTTTGAAGCTGGCGTGTTCAGCAAAGTCTGCCTACGGCTGGGTATCAAAAAGACTCAGACTACTCCGTTGCACCCCCCGAGTGATGGGCTTGTGGAACAATTTAACCACACTCTTGCAACCCAGCTTGCCATCTTGACTAGCTGCCAGCAGCGTTACTGGGACCTGCATCTGCCCTTGCACCCCGGCAGCCCTTATGAAACCAAGCAGTCTGTCACGCATTACCTAAAGCTATTGTGTGGCGTGTGGGAGCATTGTTCTGATCCACCCATGTTTGCCCTTAGGATCTTGCTCATGGTATTAAATTAGCAAAATGATTTAGCCAAGTTATTCAAATTAGCTTTAGTGTATGTGCAGTGGATTTTGCTTGTCAATGGAATTAGGTCCCTAAGTTGGATAACACTAGGAGCATGACGAGTGCAGCACTAAAACTCAACAAATAAGACTTGGGAGTCAGAATAAGCAGAGCATGGCTGCGTTAAGCATCAAGTGTTATATCAGTAGAATCATGATACTGTGTGGGAGAATCTATTAGGCAGGCACAGGCAGGTACTCCTAGGCTTCTCTCGTACTCCCACCTCCCTCTCCGTTTCTCCCTCGTTCTTTCAGTGAGTCTACCTGCAGGTGTGCAACTAGGATTCCATCCACATGAACACCCCCACCCAAGCCACTTCATTCGCTTCACTTGCAGACAAATACTTTGATTGACAGGAGAAGACAAATAGCTGCGGTGTTTTTGTAAAGGTGCGAACATGTCTGCCCACATAGTAACTAATGCATCGGTGACTGTGAGAGCCGCAGTTAAGATCAAAATCCCACTCTGGTGTTTTTGGTATGTGGGTTTGTGCATCTGTGAATGTGCATGCTTTTGTTCAGTATCTGTATACGAGCGAGTGAGATCTTTAACACTGGGCCGGACTCACCTGTTAGTAATAAGTGTTGAGCCCCTGTCCAAAACTGGCATTCTAGAACATTCCAAGCATTCTGCTGCACCAGGGGGCTAGACAAACACACGGCTTATGATCTCCCTCCACACACACACACACGCATGCACACTCTCACTTAATATAAATGATGGGACCTAACAAAACCAGTTCCAAGCAAACATATTTCACAGTCACAGAAGCTTGCAGGGAGTCTGTTTTCAAAAAAAAAAAAAATCACCATAAGAGATCCACGCACACAGTCAATCATTGCGCGGCACTCTGTTCCAGGTATGCTCTTATGCTCACCCCTATGTGTGTCTGGTCAGGGTACGAGAGAGAGAGAGAGAGAGAGAGAGATGAGCGTTGCAGCCATTACATGTGTAACGCTGCCTCTGATTATCTTCTCCCCGCTGTGCAGGTCTGTTTCTGTGTACGTGTGGATTGCACAGCAGCTGCTGATGAAATCATCGCTCGGCTGTTCTGCCTTGGTCTGTGGCCGGCCGACATCTTGATTTGAGAACGTCCATTTCAGCATATTTGAGGACAATTATGGGAAATAACACTCATTAGTAGATGATTAACTGCTCTCTCTGTGCAATTCTACTTCAATGCTGAACCTTCTGAAACCCTGGAAAATGAGCAGATCTCCTATTCCTCCTGTCACTGCAGCCATTTGTTTTGCAGTTCAATTCAAAGTGTTATTTTTCATGCTTTTCTCTCTCCCACCCACTCTTCCTCCATATCTGTCTCTCTCTCTCACTCTCTCCCTCCCTTTATCCTTCTCTTTAAGGCTGCAGGTGCTGAACCTGGCTCCCATTCCAAAACAGCGGGAGAGAAACTCTCCTACTCATTAACACACAAAAACGCTCATTCTGTTCCCCTCGCCCTCGCGGATGTGCATACCACAAGGGCTACGCCAAACGACTTGGAGTCCAAACTAAATTTTGTGCATAGGTTTTTTTTGTGCATAGCTTTAAAGCAGCCTCAATCAGATAATTCAAAATCCAGACACACAAAATAAGGCCTTTGGGCATTTTTTAAATCTTAAATGTCATCACTTTAATTATTTTCATTATGGTACGATTAAATAAACAACATTTTTTCCAGACATAGCAATTACAATGGTGACAGGGAACAGAACATGTGGAGGTAGCGAACAAAGAGTGTCAGGCAAACAGAAATGAACAGCGTGACGGATGACGGCAAAGACTGCAACTCCTCCCAGATCAGCACCTCCCGTGCTCCTCTACTGATCCTGCAAGAGAGAGGGGACAGACAAAATGCTTCAGAGGAGGAAGAGTGCATTCATTCCTGATGTTGCACGCTAGCGCAATCAAAGCCACTTGTACCGATCCATGGCAACCTCAGCACAATCAGTGCAATCTTATGACAAATACTGGAGCTCTTTAAGACAGTGAGGCACTGAATGGATTTGGCATCTTCCCCAGGATAACTGTAATGCTCACCTTGACCATGTGTCCATGCAGCAGGTATGGTGACCTGAAGTCATTCTGGCAGTTGGAGTAGGCCATTCCCAGCCCCATTCCTGCACTAAACGCAACTGGCCATGTACGGCCTAAATGAAACAACAAACAACAGGTAAACAACAAACAAAGGCACACATCTGCAATCAACTATTTAACTATTCTACTGCTCTTGCATGCCTAGCTAACATCATGAACATCGTAAACATCATAAATTGTGACTAAACTAGTGGAGCAAGGTGCCAACACCATCAATATCCTGGGTTTGAGAACACATTAACTACTGATGAAACCTTTTTGAATTAACGGCTTTGAATTAAAGCATCTGGTAAATAAATAAGTGAAAATGAAGGTGCTTGAGTATAATTTCATGGCAAAAACGTAGAATAACATATCCAAGCATTTGAATATTTAGTGATACAATTGAAAACAGAGAAGAATAAGAAAATAGCTAGTAACTTCTTTTGATAATAGGCTTGTCCCCAGGTGAGGGATGTGGTTCAACTCACGTTTGAAGAACAGGACAGAGAGAACTATGCCGACTCCAAGACCGGTTCCTGAAGAAGGAGACAGAAATGGAAAGAACAGGAAAGACAGAGTTAGTAGATACTACTAAATTTACAAGAACCAGTCTCTCTCTCTCACACACTCTCACACACAGGTATAGTGTCCCCAATGTGAGAGGAAATACATGTGTGCTAACAAGACTAGGTGGGTGGGGGAAGTTAATGTGACCTCTGACCCTCATACTGGTAAACAGCACCTGCCAGCCAGACAACGGTCATTAGAGAGAGGGGGGGGGGGGGGGGGGACAAAGAGAGAGGGATAGAGAGAGCCTATAAATTGACAACAAACAGAAAGGAGGGAGGGTAGTGGGAGACTACACACTTTGGGAATAGCGGGAAGAAAAGTTGAGGGTGAAGCGAAGACAGAGGGATAGGAAGAATAATTCAGAGAGAAGTTGACAGGCAAAGAACATACACAGCTGGATAGACAGAAAGATAGACAGATAACTAGAAAATGCATCTGTGGTGAAAACGAACGTGAGACACAGAGGAACAAAAGAAACCATGGAGGGAAGAGAATAGGTAACATAAAGACAGAAAAGCGGTCAGCGTGTGTGTGTTTGTGTATGTGTGTGTCTGTGTGTGTATGTGTGTGAATCAGACCCAGGCAGGGGCCCAAGTGAAAAGGGGGTGTGCGCTGGACAGCGGAGCGGCCGAGGAGCCGAGGATTGTGGGACAGGAATGTGTTTGTGTTCTCAGCTTCACCTCGCTGCGCTGTGCTGTGTTTCGGGCAGCGCCGCCCCACCCAGCTCCACACCAGCCAGCAACAGCAGAGCAGCAACACACACAAACAAACGCACTCCATCTTTTTACCGCTTTATTTCTTTCTCTTTCTCTCTCTCTCCGACTCCCCTTACCCTTACCCTCACAGTCTCCCTCTCCTCTCTTTCTTTCCCAGCTCTCATTGTTCTTTCCCTCCATTCTCTTAGCCTAAACCCTCTCCATCCTCTCCTGGTTTCTCAGATCTCCTCTTCCATTCTCCTCCTCCCTCTCTCCTTTCCTTTCCTTTCCTTTTCTTTCCATGCTCTTGTCCTCTCCCACGCCCATTTCATATTCTCTTTCTCTTCCTTCCTCCTCTCTTCTATTTTTCTCTCCTGCAGCTCCCCTGCTTGTTCATTCTCTTTTCCCCCCCTCCCTCTCCCCTCTGCCTTTTAATTTGATTCAGAGGCATGCGGCCTAGCCATCGCTCTGCTGCCAGAACACTGCACTCTGCTTAACATTACACAACTGACAAATGTCAAGCACGACCGCGAAGAGGGAAAAAATTAAATAAAAACACTCTACTTGTCTTCATTACTTCAGGAGGGGGCCCTGCAAATCACTGCCTGTTCCATAAACCTCAAGCCCCCCCACCACAACCCACCCAATCCCCCCCACTGTCTCTATTGCACAACTCCAGTCTGAGTTCTCCAGTAAAAGCTCGAGAAGAACATCCCTCTGTCCCTCCCTCTGTTCTTCACTCTCTTCCAAACCTCTCTCTCTCTCTCTCTCTCTTTCTTTCTTTCTTTCTTTCTTTCTTTCCTTCCTTCCTTCCTTCTCCCTCTCTCTATGTCACTCACTCTCTCCCCATCCAGGGAATCATGAAGAGAGCCGCAGCAGCAGGAGCAGCCGAGTCTCAGCGATCCTGCCTGCCAAATGTGCCTGTGGCTGCACAACAATCAGGATTGTCATGGGCCGCCCTCACAATATTTATGCACTCTGGCCCACCCTCTCTCTCTCTCTGTGCCCCATCCCTTCCTTTCTCCCCTCCTCTGCCGCTGCAACTGCACTCCTCAGTGTGAATCCATGGCTGATTCCCCTTCAAATTAATCACGTCAGTTTTGGGCCCTTAATTCCAGAGTCTCAAAGACGCTATGGAGGCCGCAGCTATTTTGTGACCCTTTGAAACAGACTGCATGTGGAGAGACATAAAAAATAAAGGCCTCGGCAGACATTTGGAACAAATCAGAACAATGCAAAAGATGACGGCAAAACAAGCAAGGTTTGCCCACATTTGTAATCTTCCTAATGGAGGGAAAACACGAAAAGAAGCATTCTGGCTCTGATAACGATTAGTAAATGGAATTTCAGAGTGTAGTTATGGACCAAGATCAACAATGATGTAGTTTAATGCATAATGAATACACTCCACATGTAGTCATCACTTATAGATAGTGTTCATATAGCATTTAATATGCATATATTTTTATATTACCTTGTCATACGTACTCTTGACATGTACAGAGACAATTCATGGCAAGTACACCTATGTTATGTGCATTAATACATTTTTGAATTAATCTGAATAAATTAATTATTAAATCGGTCTAGCTAATTAAGATAAGGCTAATCCATGTCAAATAACCCCTAATTGCTTAAATCCCCACAATCCTTAGAGGAACTTTGGAGAAAGAGCTTGAACATTACTCAAACGACAGCCTGTCATCTGCTTGGTGTGTGTTCATGTGCTTACAATTCTGTTACACCCACCAATTTTAAGAGACATGCCCACACTGGCAAGACAATGTGATGGACTCGTTCGGAAGGAATGCCTCCAATCAAAACACTTGTTAAAACAGAAATATTTATGGGCCAGCATGAACTGGTACTTCATGACGTCACAGGAGCACTCGTGTTTCTTTGGGATTCTACTAAAACTAAGTCCTTCATATTACCAATTTGCCATCTGGTGGTGGGGTTTGAGTGGTAAAGTCACAGCAAAATATAAATGTGTAGTTGAGTGTATACATAAAGTAGTTTGGTACTTTACAACTTTGGTACTTCAAGGTAATTTGTAGAATTAAGGCATGCAGATGTACAGGGATATAACGAACTAAACGAACACATGCTGATAAAATGGCACAAAGATAGAGATACTGTATAAGAGCCCATTCATAAGGTTATGTGAGAAGGTTAACCAGAAAATCATTTCACTAGTTTTCACATTTTATGAGGCATATAGCACTACAGATTATGTCTACCAATTAAATTTTTTTAACCTTTGAAATGTAAGTGCAATGTGCCTACTTTGCACGTTTGTGGAACAGTTATTGAAGAACAAATGAGAACATATCTGTCCATTTTGTACTTTGTACTGATTTTCTGTGGGCATTGATATTAGGTTTACAGATATATTTGAAAAGACAAAAAAATCTACCTAGCCAACCTAGTGTAACAAAATTATGCACAGTGTCCGTCTTAACAACAGGAGCCTCAGAACTATTATGTTTCTTTTTGCCGGTCTTAAAGTAACACTATGCAACAATTTGACACTTTTTGAGGTATGGTTGTATAGGCAACTAGTTTTGGTACCATCCTCAAATTCATTTTGATAGCATATGGTCATGTGAAGGACAGATAAACACCTGTGTCGTCCCCACTAGCCATAGATATGCCCTATGTAGTTCTGTGTAACGTGCTGGAACACCCTGCAAAAATGGGAGACAAGCTTTCACACGCATGACATTGCCAGCTATACTGCCAAAAGACACCAGTTAGTGTGTTGGCAAGCTTCTTTCAGTGTCCGCTGGGCTGTTGGTGGTGTTTGCAAGGTTTTTGCATGCTTTTGAGGTAGTTAGCTTACTAGTTTTGCAACAGAACTCCGTATTGCTGCTTTAACCTTTAGATTATTCCACCAGCAACGTGACTTGATTTTTGCATGGTCAGTCGATCACTAAAATAACGTAACATCTGACAATACAGCTGGATTCCACATAACATCTGACAATACATCTGGATTCCACAGCCTGGGACACACCTATTCCAGCAGCCAATGCAACATGCATGACCATGAGCCTGTATGCCACCCGGCCATATATGTTGGCATTTTGAAGGACTGTCGTGGGGTCACCGTCTCTAAACATCAAGAGGAGCTCATTTTTGTTACCCACGCCACTAATTACATCCAAATAGACATTATCATTATCACGTTTTATACTGCCCAGTGATCTACTGCCTAAACATATAAATAACAGTACAGGCTAAATCTAGCATAGATAAGCTACGGTGACCTCTCCGTGAGCGGCCTGTTAAAGTATTGGCGGTAAATGTGGCATATGATGTCGCATTTCATCACTTCAAGGCCAGCATTCCTTAATTTAACGTAGCGTGGGGCTTTTCTTTAATTACCGATTTTGACAGCGCTGTCAGCAAGGCACCGATCCGTTTTCCGTCCGTACTCTTCCTCCATGATGAAGCTGCCGACCGATTGAGTGCAGTGTTTCAAAAGATCGCGAGAAGAAATACACTACCGGTCAGGTGATTCTATCACGCAGCCAAACTTAATTCTTAAAGCTACACGCAAGGCTTGTCGTGACTATTGATATTTTGGCTACAGTATGTCACTGTAATTGTATCGTTATCCTAGACGATCATAGATGTGTTACTTACCGCCTTCTTGTTTAAATAAGGGCCAGAAACACCTGGTAGCCTACATCTTAACCCAGAGAAGAAACCATGAATTGATAGTTGCTGCAGGGCAGATTTTTGTCTCTGTCACAAAATATAGGCCATCTATGCTTAAATTATGTTTGCTTTCTAGGGTCTGTACTGGCATACCTATTCATCTAGCTCTCTGTCTCGCTGATCTATATGTATAAGTCTATTATTTTATCTGATTATAGAAAACAGGAGAAATATGATGATATATCTAATCTAATTCCAGGAGAGACATACACAGCTTTCCTCTGTATGCTCCCCATGTACTGGTCATTATATTAACCTGTTTCTATTTGGAGCAAAAGTAAAAGAATGTAAAAACATGTAAACATGTCTTTGTTGAAAATGCTCAAAATAAATCAAAGGTGCAGTGTCTTTCATCCCTTTGCATCCTGCTTCTCGGCTTCTTTTTTTCTTGCTCTGAAAACATGCCATAAATGGGACACATATAATAGCAAAGGTCTTATTTTACAGTGCCTGTAGAATTACATTCCGTCAGAAGTCTACACACATTCTATGTGAAAAGAAGAGAAATTAAAAGTGTACATTCAAATACTGCTTTAATGAATAATGGAAGCTCATGTTTTTATTACAGTGACAATGACAAGTAAATAGCCTAACCAAGCTGTGCGCTTATGAGGATGTTGAATTTGTCTGTGCAGTGAGTTGTGTTAGGTATTATTACACTATTCATTTGACTGATTATAATCTGGTGACAGTCATCTAATTGCATCTGTCAACGACCTGCACTCAAACATATCACTGAGATCTAACATCAACTCTTCCCTGTCACCCCCTGCCGTTCTATTCGTCTGTCTGATCTTTTTGTTACTCCTCCTCTCTTTCCATACTTGGCCATGCCTTACTTACCTCTCTCTGATTGGTCAGCTGAGAGACTGGGTATGGTGACCCGGATATGCAAGCGCCGCTTGTTTTCCCTGTGCCCCTTCCTGTACCCCCGGTTGAGGAAGTGAATTCGCTGACAGGGCTGGGTTCCGTAAGGGAGCTGAAGAGAAATAACATCTACTCGGGAGGGGCAAAAATAATAACCAAATCATACACCGAGTCGAGCGAGCACAATAATTCGACAGCTGAGAGACACCAGTGAACGTTTATTTCCCTTGTGAGATCACCATCAAGAGCCGCAGACATGGTAAGGCCGCGGAGCTGGGCTGGAAGAAACGGAGATGGGTTGCTAGTTTTCTTGGTGGGGGTGCTAAGGGATATTAGCCACTGGCCTTTTTTTAGGAAGTGGGCTACGTTGCAACTCTACCGTGTCACCTAAATACAGCATCAAATCTTTGAACCATCGCATAACTTCCGAGCACGTTTTAAGTTAGTCGAAGAAGTGGGACGTTAACCGAATCACAAATGCATTGTTAAATGGCTAATGTTAACATTAGCTAGTTAGTTAGCTTGCAAGAACAGCTAGCAGGCTAATTTTACCATTAGTGGACGAAGTGCGTTAGCTTGTCCCAGGATGTTATGAATTTGCAGAGTTGACTTTTTGGACCTGCTCGGGTCATGATCTCAAAACCCCTCCTTCGGCAAACCTGCAGCCCGTGTTTAAAATAGTTACAAGCGCCGGGTTGCCTGTAGCCAAAACCGGTCTGCTCCGCCCATTCCCACCCCTATCAAGTGCAACCAGCCACTAAACAAACTTTTTCTTTGTTAAACATGTATTTTGTTGTCACTTGCAGTTATGTCACTATGCAACCAGTTCACCTATTTGTACAATACATTAAACTAAACTGAGTGCAAGGTTGGTTTGTGAGAGGCTTGTAAAGTTAGGAAGCCTATCCAGACGTCATATTGACATGAACGAGTTGTTGCTCATTCTTTTCGATCACCAGAATATCTATTATATCTGTTTGAATTGTATTGATTTAAGTGATTGCAGGCCTGATAATCACATCAGTGGAGGTTAAAGTTTGTGCATGGTCATCCTTGAAGAAGTGGAAAATGTAATCCTCCCAGGTGTCAGGCAGTCGTGGAACATCCCATTAGAAGGGGGAGCATGCAATTGGAGAGGAATGTATGTATACTAATCCTTAAATAGTAGTACAACTCTACAAAAGGAGCTTTAATAGCATAGTTATATCTGAACATGGTAAACATTCCCTTACAGCAAGCTCCTGTAAAAGTCAGAAAGGGAAGAAAATCCCCTCAGAGCTGCAAGGTTGCAGCGTTTGATTACTTTACAAAAGAGAACAGGTGGTTTGTCTCTGCAGCCACTCTCCTCACGCCTACCCCAAACTCATTCATCTGCTGGGCCCGCCTGCCTGCACTGTGACCCCTCTCCGGTCCAGCCGCCCTGGTGTTTGCAGGGCTATCTGTAAACAGTGTCAGGGAGTGCAGGTGTCTGCTGTGCGCAGTCTAAATATGACCTGACCGGTGATGGTGGATTTCAGAACGGTTTATAAATGGAGAAACTCCAGGGAAGTGTTGAAGGGAAAGAACGTCCCTGTTTATAGCAGCTGGGGCTCCTGAGTGTATGTTTGTGTGCTTTCCCTGTTAAGGGGGTACTTAATAACATGTTGGTGTAGATTGGATGGATGTCTGCTGTAGTATACAAGCTTCTGAGATTCTGTGTGTACTGGAATGCTATTGGTATGTGGGTGGTTACTTTTTCGAGTGGTCAGGTGTGTACCATTTTTTTTCCCGTAGATCAAAATCAAGATGGAAGATGGTGATACTAATTGCTCTCAACTTATTAGCTGCAGTACTGGGATGAACCCTTTACGTTTCACAACGAGGGATTTATAGTTTACTTACTTCTCAGAGACCCAAACAGTTCTGTTGCCTAAAGTGAGTGGCTTATTATGTATTTTGTTTGGTTTTGACAGAGTACACATGGATCAGAGATGTTTAAATTCTTCACCCCAATTTTTTTTTCCCGTTTATTGAACCTACATCCTAGTAACCTCAGCTTGAATTAAATACCAGGGCAAAACTTGTAAATGCAAAATTAATCCAGAGACATTCTGTTTATGGGTCATGGGTTTATGGGTGCTGTGTTTCTCTCTATGGCGTCTCGTATGTTGAGATAGAGGCTGCCTGTAGTAGCTGTATTGACAGTGCTCGTCAGACAGCATCCAACAGTTTCACATGTCCTCTTTCCTGGGGAAAGTAACAAGTATTGTTTTGGAAGGAGGCTAGATTGAGATTCATTTATGGAGCGGACCATGCAGGGACTGGAATGTTGTTAATGTGCTCTTTGTAATAGTCAAGTTAGGGTTGCTTCAGCGTTGTCTTCCCTCTCCCCTCCGTTCCTGACCTCCCCCTGTAGTTTCATGTTGTGGCTGGCCCTGCCTTGGCGTTTCTACGCGTACGGCTCAGAGATCTTGACATTCTTCAGTGAGAGATGTGCCCTGTGGGAGAAGTCTGCAGCTAAACGTTCGTCCTTCCCATTTGTTGAGCAAAGGGGCTTCACCAGATGTCCGGGTCTAGTTTTAAACATGTTTTTATAGTTTAACACCGATGTGATTGTGTGTCGATGAGTGTTATCAAATGTTTAATATGATTGCGTTTCTTAAAGGCACTGTTGGCTTAAACAGGCAGCCTGGTGTTATCTCCATTGGCTTCATGTTGCTTGTCAAACACCACCTCTCACGGGATACGACAGTCAAACTTGTTCTCTGACTCACAGGGAAGTAAAGCATTTCTCCCGTCCAGTGCAAGAGCCCTCCTGAGGCTCACTTCAAGTTCACAGATAATGGACCACAGGAGTGTCAAAGGTCACAACTATACTGATGTAATTTAGAAGAGAAACAGGAAGAGAAGACCCTCTGCACTAAAGTGGAAATGATATTCAAGCGAGTGTAGCAAGCAAACATTAAAGTGCTATTTTGTGTCGTGTTTCTGACTGAACTCGAAGTTCCCAAGGGATGCCCCTAGGGATGTGTGAAGTGTATGACTCAGGCTTGAAGAGTTGAGTGAGAGGTTGAGCTTCACATTGACTGTGGTGAGCTCTGCCAGAGAGGGGGAAAAAAAAGAAAACCGTTTGGAAAATGTTAAATGGGCAGTGGTCGCAGTCCCAAGTTGGCCTGAATCATTGTAAACATAATTAGACCCATAGCCCCAGGCTCCATTCAGCATCATCAGCTGCTAATGTGTCACACTGACTGGGGTTTGGAGTTTTGTGGACAGATGTCAATACTGCAGTGTCAACTTCTTTGGCTGTCATAATTCAGTCTTTTAATGTCATTGATGTTATTTAATTGTGAATATAAAACCTGGATTCGTATTCTGCTGGGCCAAGCCATAGGTAGGCCTATGGGATACAATGTGCCAAATATTTGTCTGTGATTTGATGACCCATTAGACCTGCATGTCAAGAGCAGACTGCTCCAGGCAGTGACCAGTGTGTCCCATAGAATTGGCTTTGCCTATCTGCAATAAAGGTTTGAAGAGGAGATCACTGTCTCTTTGGTATGTAAATGGTTTGAGTGGTCTGTTATCACGGCACTTCAAACATGAGATCAGAAAGTCCATGAAAGCGAGTTGCGCCGTCTCATGGATTGGGTTGGAAGAAGATCTGACACGATAAAGAGATGTTGGTCTACAACCCCAGTGCTTGCAAGACCCACCCCTCGCAAAAGTCTCTTTCAAACAATGAATAATGAATAATGAATTAGTGACTCCATGGTACGTTTTGGAGCCCTAACACGACCTAGCAGAAATCCAAGCTCGCGGCGGTCCTGGCGTAGGTCAGGGTTTTCCTCTCTCTCTCTCTCTCTCTCACTCACTCACTCATCCACAGACAAATGTGATCCCCGCGGTAACAGGGGCCTCTCTGTAACCAGTTGGTGGGAATGTTGTTGGTCACCAGTCAGCACAGCACACCACAGAGCAGGGGCCAGGCTCAGTGTCACATGCACAAGGCCGTCTGGCTGCTGGAGCCACTTCCTTAATTCTCGGCCACAGTGGGCCCCGTTGTTCCCTGGGCCCGTGTGTGCAGAGAGGGGAAGATACCCCGTTCCCGTTCTCCAACTCGCCTCAGGCCGCGCTTGTTCTGGGAAGCCCAGCTGTTGTCACACGCGCTGGAAATGGGGCTGTTCGGCCCACTGAGTGTCGGCAGCGGCCAGATAACGAAAATGACATTTAAATGTGCTTCCTCAATCCCCCGGCACCCACTTCGCAGTCTTTTGCACTTTCATTGTGCGCGACGCGCTGATAATGGCTGTGAAAGTACTTGTTGATACTGTGTGTGTGTGTGTGTGTGTGTGTGTGTGTGTGTGTGTGTGTGTGTGTGTGTGTGTGTGTGTGTGTGTGTGTGTGTGTGTGTGTGTGTGTGTGTGTGTGTGTGTGTGTGTGTGTGTGTGTGTGTGTGTGTGGTTCGTACACATTTGGGAGTAGCAAATATATTGTCTGTATATTTAAGATACGCATACTTTTCTTTAAGAGATCTATAACCTGTGTCTTTCTGTCTGTTTGTAGTTATCTATGTATTAACTGCCCGCTGTACACCTAATGTTCGTGAAGAAAACTAAATGGTGTGTGTGTGTGTGTGTGTGTGTGTGTGTGTGTGTGTGTGTGTGTGTGTGTGTGTGGTTCGTACACATTTGGGAGTAGCAAATATATTGTCTGTATATTTAAGATACGCATACTTTTCTTTAAGAGATCTATAACCTGTGTCTTTCTGTCTGTTTGTAGTTATCTATGTATTAACTGCCCGCTGTACACCTAATGTTCGTGAAGAAAACTAAATGGTGTGTGTGTTTGTATGTGTCTGTATTCATCTGTATACATTTCACTGAGAATACCATATGGTGTGTGTGTGTTTTTTGGATGAGTTGAGGAAATGTGTTGATGTATTTTTCTCTCAGAAGAGCAGCTATAATTTGTGTGTGTGTGTGACTTTTGATGATTACTTTTGATGTACTTTCAGCAGCTGTTTAAGTAGTCAGAGCACTGTTTGTTTATTTCTGTCCTCCCTCTGTGTCCGTCTATCTTTCTTCTCTTTCTGTCTCTCACACATTTCCCCTCTCTACTCCCCCCTCTGTATCCATTCCTCTCATTCCCCCCATCTGTTCATCTCTCTCCTGCTCTCTGTTTCATCTAAACTAACCCCGTCCCCCTGTGTCTCTCCTTCCCTACCCTTCTCAGTCTTTCCACCTCTCTCTACTTTTCTCTCTATACACCTCTCTCTTCCCCCTCTGTCTGTCTGTGTTCTTCTTTCCAGCCCCCCCCCCCCCCCCCCTCTCCTCCTCTTGAATATGCTTATGGGGTGTGGGGAAGCTGCTGTGTGAAGTTGGAGATGATGAGCAAGTGTTGTTGTTTTTTTTTTAAGTGTGAGCGTGAAGAGCTGAGCATTTCCTCTTCTTTAGTTAATGTAACGGTGTAAACCTTGTTGTTTTATGTGTTTAAGTGGAGTAATCGTGTGACGATGTTAGTAAATGATTTGTTAAGTGTAATTTGATTTGTTAAGTGTTAAACCTCTCTCTCTCTCTCTCTCTCTCTCTCTCTCTCTCTCTCTCTAAGAATGACCAGCAGCTGGACTGTGCCCTGGACCTGATGAGGCGTTTGCCTCCCCAGCAGATCGAGAAGAATCTCAGCGACCTCATCGACCTGGTGAGTGACGCGGCCATTGGCTGCTTTTGGTCAACTGGAGGCCAGGAGAAGGCCTGACCATGTGCCGGCCGACCCCCGTTCAGCCTCGGTCCGCTCCCGTTGGGCACTAATGAGTGACACCGTCACGTGGCGCACTCTGAACTTACAGGGCTTGGTGTTACTCAGGAGTAAGAGAGAGCTCCACATCAAAGTGCTGTTTCTTCCCACATGGTGTCTCAACCTTTTCCACTTTGATACCTACTTATAGCTGCTATTCCCCTTCTCACTACACACACACACACACACACCTGTGTAGACACACACTCACACACACTTCACCAACGGCATCACACCAGTCTTTCCTGGTTTCCTCTGTGTTGTGTGGTTGTTAGCGGCCATTAGCAGAGCTGTCAGTCACTCAGCATGGTCACCCGCTGGCCCGCCCTCTTCTCGCCTGCTTGCCAGACTGTCCCTGGACTTCCTCTGGCCTGTTGATGGAGAGCACCTGGACTGTGTCCTCAGCTTCATCTCACCCTTGCCTTCTCTGCTTTGTCCTCTCAATCGCTCGCTCCCCCTCTTTCTGTTTCTTTCACCCTCTCTTGGTATTCCCCTCATCTCTATTGTCGTTTTGTTGTCTCTCGCATGTTTACTGTTCCATTTGCTTGTTCTCCCTCCCACTCTGTCTCTCTCTCTCTCTCTCTCTCTCTCTCTCTCTCTCTCTGTTCATCTTTGTCCTCCGTTGCGCGCTCTCTCTCTCTCTCTGATTACATTCTGATTAATTTGCTTTTGCATTCTGTTCTCTTCCCTGGCATGATGTACTCCCTCAGTCATCTTTGTCTGTGCATGTTTTTCTTAAATTTTTTCTTATTCTGCACTCTCTCTCTCTCTGTCTCCTTCTCTCCCTTGGTCTCCTGGCCTGGTGGCTGTTGGCAGGTGTATGCAAGTGTGACAGAAAGAACAGCCCGGCCTTTGTGTGTGTGTGTGTGTGCGTGTGTGTGCGCGCGCGCGTTTGTGCATGTGCGTGTGTGCATGTGTGTCTGCGTGTCTGCAGAGTGGTTTCCATGTCAGTCTGTGAGAAGTCATTTGTCCTGCTTTGTCCCGCCGAGACTCTTTCCCTGCTCATATCACAGCGCATTCTTTCCCCTTCTCCCTTCCCCTCTCTCTCTCTCTCCACCCCTCCCTTGTTCCACCCCTAAAGTGTGTGTGTGTGTGTGTGTGTGTGTGTGTGTGTGTGGGGGGGGGGGGCTGTTATATAGAGGAGGGGAAATGGGAAACCCAAACCCCTAAGCCCTCATTTGCCTCATATTGATTTCATCACCGGCCTTAATTAAAGAGGGTCACGTCTCTCTCTGCTCCCCCCAACCCACCCCCCTAACAGCATTGCGGGAGTTTTCATTAGAGACGTCCTGCGAATACCCTGCTTTCAGTAGCATTCCTCAGTTGGTTGATGCTTCACCTTCAAGAAGTCCTTTTGTCGGGATTCAAAACTAGATATGTAATCTCAAGAGACCCTCCTTAAAATGGTTTGAAAATATTTGTTTTAAATGTAATGTAAATGTTTTTTTTAATTTTTTAATTTGTATTTTTTTCCTTTTAAAGTACTTAATTTGTAGATGTTTTAGATTGTTGATGTGTTGTCTGAAGATAATTCTGAGGATATTGTTAACTTGATGAGTGAAATTAACTGGGTTTTGCTACTTTCAGTAGTTTGTCACAGCCACTGTGCCTTATGAAAATGGTGTGTGTGTGTGTGTTGACAGGTGCCCAGCCTGTGTGAGGACCTACTCTCCTCTGTGGACCAGCCTCTGAAGATCGCCAGAGACAGGGTGGTGGGAAAGGACTACCTGCTCTGTGACTATAACCGCGATGGCGACTCCTACAGGTTAGGCCTGGAAATACAGGGGGGGGAAATCCCACCCCATATGCCGACACACATGCAGTATTGATGTGAATGTTGGATTGTGTTTGTGTTTGGACCGTGTGTGTTACATTCAGTCCACAAACATGGACACACATAGTGTCACGCTATGCTTAAGTGCTTTATCTGGGGGCATCTGTCTTGATATTGTGTATTGTTTGCTCTACAGTTAGTCATACTGTTATCATTTTGATGGCATCTAAGGTTGTGTTTGGGACTGGTGTGGGTTTTGTCAGTATTTGTGCAGCTCTCTAAATCAACACCACCCCCCCCCCCCTCACTTCAGATCCCCCTGGAGTAATAAGTATGAGCCCCCCATCGATGATGGTGCCATGCCCTCTGCACGCCTGCGCAAGCTGGAGGTAGAGGCCAACAATGCCTTCGACCAGTACAGAGACCTGTGAGTGAGCCTGCACCATACTACACCATACAGCACCACCCAGAGCAAATACAATGTTCATTAGTAGACAGGTGACTTACACAATACTAATATATACATGCACGCATGTGTGCATTACATAGAGCCATAGCACAATAAACCTGTCAGATATAGACAATTTTGGAAACGTTTTTTCGCTTTTTTTGAACAAGCGAAAGTGTGCTGTTGGTAATTAACTAACTAAGTCAGCTTCTTCGTACAGTAATGTGTGCCTCATTTGAGAGACTTTTATTCTGACACAAGAGTGTGACACGGATGGTTCTGATGGTAACTTGTCTGTCTGCTCCAGGTACTTTGAGGGGGGCGTGTCCTCGGTGTACCTTTGGGACCTGGACCATGGGTTTGCCGGAGTAATCCTCATCAAGAAGGCAGGAGACGGCTCCAAGAAAATCAAGGGATGTTGGGACTCCATCCATGTGGTGGAGGTGCAGGTGAGAGGGGAGAGAGTGCAAGAGAGAATTATAAGGGTTAATGGACAGAAGAAAATGTGAGTGAAAAAGTTGATTGTTGTCTTAAGGGGACCACTTGTAATTGCTTCATAAGTAGTGTAACCTAAGTTAAGTTTAGTAGCGTTTGTGTGTCTGTCTCCCTGTTGTTATCTGATCTGTGTGCTTATTTGCTGATATTTGTCTGTGTTTTATCCTGTGTGTGTGTGTTTGTGTCTCTCCTTATTGAATTTGTACGTCCCTTGCCTGTGATCTGACCTCTCTCCATGTGTTCTGCCTCCAGGAGAAGTCCAGTGGACGCACGGCCCACTACAAGCTGACATCCACTGTGATGCTGTGGCTACAGACGACCAAGACCGGCTCTGGCACCATGAACCTGGGGGGCAGTCTGACCAGACAGGTAAACAACCCCACTCCCTCCGTCAGGGAGTACGAGCACAACTATGTGATCAGAATGCCGTTCACCGACATCAAGTTCAACTTGATGATTGCAATAATGAATGCACGTGACCTCCGTTCACTGTCAACGAAACTCTAGATCTGCATGGTGGAATTCTGGAATGACTTGCAAAAAAAAAAAAAATGCATCTATACCTCAGTATTTTTTAAGCCGATTTAATAAAGATGAATGACTAGTGGATTGTGCATGCATGCATATGTGCAGGTTAAGAGCCGGGCATCTGAAAATGCAGTGAACGGAGATGACAAAAGCAAACAAACGGGGTCATCTGCTTCTAACACTACTTTACCGCTATAAACCATCTGACCTACTAAAGGGAGAAAAAAAGAAAAGCAGAAAATACAAGCCCAAAAAAAATAAAAATAAGAAACGGTGACATAAATGGCCTTACATGAATTTCTGAGGCTCAACCCAAGCTTGACATGATGTACTTCACCCTTTAATCCTCTAATCTGGGATATTGTTTCTCTCTCTTATTTTCATGTTTTTTTGTGGACACTTTTCCGTGGTTTCATACACAGTGCGGTGATGGCAGATGTTGCCTCCTCGCACTAAATGATTTCCCGTGGCATTCCATGCCTCGTCACACACCAGGCCAGCTGCCCGTGTCCTGTGGACATGTCTCACAGTGGGGCCAAAACCCAAATGGCAAACTCACTCGCAACCTTTACCACAAACCCCCTAGTGCATAGCTGGCATTTGGGACGAAGTGCATCCAAACGACTCTGTTTTACCTAAATACCAAACAAAACGTTGGGGTTCTAAACCGTTGCTTTGTTTATTGGTAGTGTACATTTGATTATTCAAGACGTATCCTCCCCCTAGACCTCATGTTGAAATGTTTTATTTTAGAATTAATGAGGAACGATAATTTTTCGCAGCAAGAAAAAGGATTCTCATCGTGCTGTGATCAAGTGAAGTCATTCTCATTGAGACAAAACTAGTAAAGCAGATTGTGGAATCTTACACATGGCTTTGGGTGTAGTGTGTTTATACTTCAAGGCCTGTGCTCTCTCTGAATGTGCATTGACTCTCTCTCTGTTCTTCCGCTCTCCTCTCTCTGTTTGCCTCTTGTTTATCAGATGGAGAAAGACGAGACCGTCAGCGAGTCCTCCCCCCACATCGCCAACATCGGACGCCTGGTGGAGGTGAGGCTGTTTGTCTTTGGCTCCTCTGGCCGGCTCGTAAAATACTCAGCCTTTCCTCCTTTTGTGCATCTCTCATCTGGTGTTTCTGTCCCTATCATACCAAAGCAGTCACTCTCACTGACTGACTCATCCAGCTCAGTCATCACAGAATGACTCACATGCTCACACACACACACACACACACACACACACACACACAAACACACACACACACCTGCATGTCATTTATGACCACCACCAACCCCTCCCAACCTGTCTGCTGCTTAACACATCTCTCGTCCCTGTGTGGAGAGAATGTTCCATTGCCCCAGCTGCCCCCGCTGCAATAAACCCCTCCTCTCTCCTCCTTCACATCCTGCCCTAAATGCTAACACAAGACTCCAATTAAAAATGAAGGTCTCCGCTCTGCATGCATTTAATAGTTTATGAGGTTTACAGATGGGGGCTGGGGTGGGGTTGATCTGTGTTAACCTCACTAGTTTCAGAGTTGTCAGCCTCAAGAGAGGGTTGCGTGTGCGTGTGTTTCTGTGTGTGTGTGTGTGTGTGTGTGTGTGTGTGTGTGTGTGTGTGTGTGTGTGGTCAGAGTGGCCAGGGTGTGTGTAATGAGGTCTCTCTGTGTGTGTGTGTGTGTGTGTGTGTAGTGTTGTGATGTGTGTTTGTGTGAGTCAGACCAGAACGTTTCAGTTTACATTCCTGTTTCTTTTATGTCTCTCTCTCTCACACACACACACACACACAGGATATGGAGAACAAGATCCGCTCCACTCTGAACGAGATCTACTTTGGGAAGACCAAGGACATCGTCAACGGCCTAAGGTACAGCAGAGCCTGCGGGATCTTATTCCGTCGTCTGTTGGAACCCTCGTTATTCTCTTGCATCAATTCCCAGTCACCCACACACATGGTGCTGAGCAGATCTGTGAAAGGGCATCAGTCTGAACCGGCAGCATGTGTTTGTCACCAGTAATATACTGGGGGTTTGTCTGAAAAGAGGACACGCTGTGAGTGCTCAGGCAATAGAGAGATTCATGTTGACTGGCACATAATTAAGAGTGAGGAGATCCAGATAAAGGTACAAAGTACCATAATGCACTGACTTAAACTATTTTCTCTTAATTTCAACATTGTTCAGCCAAGTCTTTGGCGTTTTGATGGATTTTCAGGTAACTACATGGAGATATATTTTGGGGTCAAGAGGGGTCTCTCCCCTCCCCTGTCAAGTGTTGGCCAGAGAAGAGTGATTTTTGGCTGAGTGGAGTCACTGTGGGGGGTCCTCTCCTCTCCTCTCCTCTCCTCTCCTCTCCCTCGCTCCTCTCCTAACTCTCCTTTTGTTTTCCCTGCATTTTATCCGTCAGGCGAAACCCTCTGGTGTTTGTGTTGCGGTTCTCCTCTCCTCCATGATTTCATATCCTGATTTGATTTTCTTCCTTGATCATTATCCCACTCTTTTCCATTTCTCTCTCTCTATCTCTCTCTCTCTCTCTATCTCTCTCTCTCTCCCCCGTCTCTCTCTCTCCCCCCTGTCTCTCTTACTTGCCCCCTGTCTCTCTCTCTCCCCCCCTGTCTCTCTCTCTCTCCCCCCCTGTCTCTCTTTCTCCCTCTCCTGCTGTATTGTTGTCCTCCTCTCATCTGCCTTTTTTCTTCTCCCTTTTTGCTTCTCCTTTCCTTATCTTTCTCTTTTCTAATTCATTATCATCATTCATTCTTATTCTGTTATCTCTACATCCTGCCCTGTTTGGTGTCTGTGTGTCTTCTGCCTAACTCCCCATTTTTCACACTCTCTCTCGCTATCTCTTCCCCATGTCCCTCTATCCTGTCCTCCACTCCTCTTCCCCTGCTTTCCTCTCCTACCTTTCCTTTGTCTCTCTTCTCCTCATCTTCCTCCCTGACACTCTCCTCCTGCACTTCTCTCCTTCATTCCCTCTCTCTTCTTTCTTCATCTGTCTCCCTGCCCTCCCTCCCTCTCTCCGCCATCTCCACTCCTCCTCTCTTCCAGATCTATTGAGTCTTTGCCTGATAACCAAAAGTACCGGCAGCTCCAGAGGGAGCTCTCTCAGGTCCTCACCCAGCGCCAGATCTACATTGACTAGGGCAGGAGGTATAGGGCTCTGACCAACCGTGTGCAGGGGGTCTGTGTGTGTGTGTGTGTGTGTGTGTGTGTGTGTGTGTGTGTGTGTGTGTGTGTGAGAGAGAGAGAAGCAAACAGGGAATGAGAGTGTGTCTTTGTGTATGTGAAAGGCAGAAAGGAAGGAAGAGAGAGGTTGTGTGTGTGTGCGTATGCGAGCGCATGTGTGCGTGTGTGTTTGCATGTACATGCATAAACAGACATTAAGTCTGCTTATGTTAGTGAGCATAGGCAGTGTGCCAGAGTGAACTCTTAACACTTGCATCCCCAATGCACCCTGGGAAATGTAGTAAAAGCCTAACATAATAGCTGTATGTCAGAGAGTAACAGCTGTTAACTGCATGTGAAAGGTTCCCAGTTAAAGAGAAGTCTCTTTGAAATACACAGTACATTTCTGAAAGTGCCTTGAGACAATTTTATTGTTTTTGGACTATATAAATAAGATTGAATTGAAAATGTGTGGTGTGTGCGTACGATGTGTAACCCTAACCTGCCCATCCTTTACTCCTGATAGAGAAGGAGAAGGTGGTGGAATGTGTGTGCTGACATTGCCCATGTCCTAACAAGCCACAAACCTTCTCCTTGCTTGTCACTGAATCTGTCCATTTTCTCTGTCCTCACAGGAGCGTCCAGACCCTGGCTGATAAGTCCAAGCAGGAGTTACTGAGGAATGACCTTATGGAGGCGCTCAAACGCAAACAGCAAAGTTAGAGACACTGTTAGTCTCTCTCTCTCTCTCTCGCTCTCTCTCTCTCTCTCTCTCTCTCTCTCTCTGTCTCTCTCCATCTGTCTTCCTCTCCCTGTCTCTCTGTTACACAAACTCTCCTCACTTCACTCTTGCTACTCTCCTCCCTTTTTTTCTGTTTCTGTTTTTGTTTCGATTTTGATTTGTTTTTGTTTTTGTTTCTCGTCCGTCTCTGTTGGTCCCACTCACCACCTGTCTCAGTGCTGCACTCTTGGTAAACGAAAAAAAAGGAGAAAATGCTTAGCTATGTTTTTTTTTTTTTTCTTATTTGTGTGCTTTTTCTTTGTTGAGGCATCTCATTCTCATTGAAGCCATTCGCCACTCTATTGTCTCCGTTTCTCTCTCTCTCTCTCTTTCTCGTTCTCTGACGTTAAGTAAATATTCTGATAGTATTATGACGGTTAAAGAACACTGCAGAATGAGAGTGGCTTGTGTACTGCCACAGCTCTCAATCTTACCCACACACACACACACACACACACGCACACACACACACACACGCACGCGCGCGCGCGCGCGCGCGCGCACACACACACACAGACTCACACACGTGTGTATGTGTGCGTTTGTGACTAGCCTTACCTCTGTAGCATCACTAAGGCCCACAGATTTAAGCCCCCTACACTCTTGAGTGGCTGACACAGGTAACAGTATTGATCTTAGCTGAATTCCACATACACATGCCTCCCAACATCAGACGGAAAATAGATTTTTTTTCTTTTTCACTGATATATTTTCTGATAAAGACCCAACCTTCTCATATATCTGTATGGAATATAACTGTTGCTCATAAAGAAAGATGTACTGTAACAAAGGTTATTAAGAGGGTCATGTTAGATTTGTATTATCATTACAACAACTATTATTTTGTATTATTATTATTATTCTTGTTATTCTTGTTATTGTTACGATCGATGGTTGGTATACCTTACAAACTCCCCCTGTGTCCCATACTTGTGTGAATGTATGGGGCCACTGCATGGAGGTGCAAGCGAACTGGGCATGTTCGCAAGGAGTCAGGTTGGGGTTGATTGGGAGGAGAGATGGTTGACTTTGAAAATTGCCCTCTGACCTTTGCGAACACGCCTCGACTGAAATGGGGGAGGAGAGGTAAAGTTCATTGTGTAGTGCAAGAATTTCAGTACTCCTTCACTGTGTACTACCACATCAGTTCGTGTCCCTATCTTTTTTTTTTCTCTCTCTGTTTTCTCTGGTGTGGGGTCTTGATTTCTGTCTCAGCCTCTTTTCCGGAAGCTTCTTGACTGTCTGTTCTTTTGGGTGGGGGTTGGGAGTGGGGCTGGTGGATTTATCATATGTTGTCAAATTGTTTTTTTGTTTCGTTGTTTTTTTTTTTTTTTGTAAAGCTTATGATTCATGTTGTATTAGAGCCTCCAGCAACAATAAAAAAAACTGTAAAATGCTACATTTGTGTGGAGCAGAGTTTATTTGACTGGAATTATCTTTATCCATTATCCATGGATGGTTTGAATTATTTTTGTACCGTTTACTCCAAACAACATAGTAACAGACTAGCCCAGGGTTGTTAAATATATTTCTATTTCCCTGTTAATCAGGTGGAAGAGGAAGGTAACAGCAATCCAGAGGCCATGGGTTCAGCTCCCTAGATTATACCAATAAACTTTTCTGCAATTTGGGCTGTGTAACAACTTCTGCTAAGTAAATGAATTCGTTCTCAGTTCAGTTGAGGTGCTAAGTTAATGTAAGACTTGCCAAAACCTGGAGTGGAGGTCTAGTGTAATGAGTAAATAACAGGTCAAGCACTCAATGCCATCAACAGGAGCATAAATACCATGTGTCAGGCAAAGAGATGCATGGAGTATCAAACTAACATGTCAGGTCACTTCGCCGCAGTCAAAGTGGGGTGGTAAACCAGATTGTCAGCCCACTGAAACCTGGTTCAGGGCCAAAATTATCACAGAAATGTGGTTTTGGTGGTCAACTTTTTTAGTATACTGCAAATTCAGCCTACAGCACAGGCTCTGTAGTGTGTTTGTGAGACTTTGACACTCACATCTGCTTCTGATCATCACCCGGATCACTGACATTAGATCTTAGGTGACAGTTCAAAGCTGTGTTTCAAAGCTGTGTTTCCACCCTGTTTCCTCGCTGTCGTGCACACCGGAGCTTCTGTGGCAGCTATGGCGTGATACGGACAGCAGGGGGCAGCAAAGGGACGGAGAGGAGTCGGGACATCACAGGTTGGGCCCGCATGGTATTCTGCTCTGATCGTTTTGATGTTTTTGTGCGCTGAAAAACACTGATGCAATCCGAAGCAGTTGGTGTGCAAATGTTTTTTTATTTTTTTATTCTGTACTGATATTAGCCTACCGTTACAGGAATTAAAAACATTAGTACCAAAGTAAAATGAACTTCAGAACAACACTTTATTAAGGGCAGAACATGTTTTTCTTGACTCTTTAAAGCAGTAAGTGGTGATATTTGATATTTTAAAGGACGAAAACCGCAGTGTTTTCCTGTTCACAGCGTCGTATCTTCTATGCATCGAGTCACAGCTGACCCTGGTGAGGAGCCATGCCTTTTCTCATTCAAGATGTAGAAAATGCTCTCAGCATGACTCCTCTTTGTGCGATGACTGGGTTGTTGGCAGTCCTCTGGATCCACTGGCCAGGCTGCTTTTAGTGATATTTAAATTAAGAATGTCTGTTAAGATTTACGGTCCCTGTCTCCAACGACCTTTTTTGAGGAGGAGCTGAAAGGCAACAACACAGAGAGAATGCGGGCTTCCGAGAGTAGCCAGTTACAAGTGATGGATTACAGAGATTGTTTTAAATCTGAAGTGGTTAGGCTAATGTATATTGTTACAATGTATTTTGCCAGCAAAAAAGCTAATTAAAGCAAAAAATCTTAATCCAACCCAAGTTCAGAGTCACAACATTGTTCATAAACTATTGGTTAAACATGAGGTTGTGTAACCTTAGGTTCCACTTACACATAGAGAAAAGAAGGGTTAAACACTGAAACTCTAAACTTAATAAGAGCTAAGCGAATCAATTTGAACTGTTTATGAAAATGTAACTCCTCTTATTGTTCTGTTTTTTTCCGATGACTTATAATCAGTGCGTGCAAATTGACTATGTCAAACTCAAAATAATCTATTAACAATTAAACCTATCTAAATTAACAAAAAGTGAACGTATTTCAATACATCTGTATCAAGTTCACCTGTAGACTACCTCAGCGGTATTATAAAAGCCTACTGTTTTTTAAACGAACAAGAAATGACCAGATCTTTTCCCACTGTCCAAAAAACAAAGAAGCCCATTGACCCCCTCTGTATAGGTAGACTAAAACAAGTGGAGTTGGTCACAGCTGAGTCGCCCTTGTAATATGGTCTCCTGTCGTTATCCATAGGCTATGTCCCACCCTACCCCCCTCTCCCCCTCTCACTCACTCCCTCGTTGTATTTGAACAGGTTTATGGTAATGAGAAGCCTCAAGGCGCAGCGCTGGTCGGAGCCATTTTTATCATTTACGCCAACTGAGTGAAGGTGTCGGCGTAGTAGAGGAGTGCATGTGTGGCTCTAGCAAGGAGACTGCGGTTTCTCACAATTCTGCTGGATTAGCTACTGTGGAGTGGTGAAAGCATGGATACACCGCAACAAAAGGGAACGACGAGACGGAAAGTTTGAAGGAAGACTGGCGCAATTTCATAGACTGGATTCCCAAAGAACAGAACTGAGAAGCGATATGTTCGTCATAAAGTGGGATTTGTTGTTTGTTATTTTCGGGTTGTGTGAACTAATCACCTTGGCGAATGGCTACATTGTACATATCAACGAGGATGCGGAACCGGGGACGGTCATTTCAAGTGTGGAACAGAGTGAGACATGCACTTTGGACCAGGTAATAGCTCCGAAATTCACAAAGCCCTTCATTGAAACTGATGAGGCGGCGGGCATTGTATCCGTTTCGGGTGCTTTGCATTGTGACTTGCTCCTTTCAAACCCTTTCTCTGTGTATACTGTTGCGGACTGTGTGAGTCCGGTCCCCGGTTTCAGGCACCTTCTAACTACTCAGTACGATGTGCATGTTCACGGCAGGAACTGCTTTAACAAACACAAACATAAAACGAAATGGGACGTTGATGTAATAAGTTTGTTAAATGTCAACAGCCATCAGCCCGAGTGCCACAAAGCTGACACTTACCTTTTCTCTGTGTGGGATCTGTTGCCCGGCTCCAACAGATTGCGCTGCAATGTTACCGGGAGTTCGGAATTTTACTTTTCTCACGGACAATTATTTGTTTCACGGGGCTTTTGTTTTAAACACGAAAGTTTGTTGGAGTTTGACCTGCGCTGCAACAGACACAGTAAGGTCGCTCCCGAAAGCATGGGGAGACGGATGCGTGATAATGCTTATGACATCTCCGTGCACTGGCGTGTGGGACAGGGCTCTTTCAGGCAGGGATATCTGGAGAAGCTGCTGAAAAGAGCGGCCCTGTCTGACTCTGGTATTGTGAGCAGAAGGAAACGGAATGTCAACAGTAGCCCACAGTTTCAGCCACCCATGTACCAGGTGTCTGTGCCAGAAAACAAGCCAGCTGGCACTCCTGTGATTGTTTTGAAAGCTGTGGACCGTGACGAGGGGGAGGCAGGCAGACTGGACTACTTCATCGAGGCTCTGTTCGACAGCCGCTCCAACAATCTTTTTGCTATTGATCCTGTCAGTGGAATCGTTTCCTCAGTAGAGGTGCTGGACAGGGAGACCAAAGACACGCATGTGTTTCGCGTGACTGCATTGGATCATGGCACACCAAGGCGCACAGCAATGGCGACACTAACCATCACAGTGAGCGACACGAATGACCACGACCCTGTCTTTGAGCAGCAGGATTACAAAGAGAGTGTGCGGGAAAATCTGGAGATTGGCTATGAGGTGCTGACGGTTCGTGCCACTGACGGAGACGCACCTGTCAACGGGAACATCCTCTACCAGGTGATCAACAGCAATGGCACCAACGATGTGTTTGAGATTGACTCACGCTCAGGGGTGATCCGTACCAAGGGCCCTGTAGACCGTGAAACCGTTGATGCTTACATGCTTCTGGTGGAGGCCAATGACCAAGGTCAGGAACCAGGCCCACGCAGTGCTACCGCGACTGTACACATTGTGGTGGAGGACGAAAACGACAACGCACCTCAGTTCAGCGAGAAGCGCTATGTGGTGCAGGTGCCTGAGGACCTGGCGCCCAACACGGAGATCCTCCAGGTGATGGCCACAGACCAGGACAAAGGAAGCAACGCAATGGTCCACTTCAGCATCATGAGTGGGAACACGCGAGGTCAGTTCTACATTGACGCCCAAAGTGGTAAGATGGACCTTGTGAGCCAGCTGGACTACGAGGCCAACAAGGAGTACACCCTCCGCATCCGTGCGCAGGATGGAGGTCGCCCCCCACTCTCCAACATCAGCGGCCTGGTCACAGTGCAGGTGCTTGATGTGAACGACAACGCACCCATCTTCGTGAGCACCCCCTTCCAGGCCACTGTGCTGGAGAACGTTCCGGTTGGCTACTCTGTCATCCACATCCAGGCGGTGGACGCCGACTCTGCGGATAACTCACGCCTGGCGTATCGCCTGGTGGAGACCACCTCCAACTTCCCCTTCACCATCAACAACAGCACGGGCTGGATCGTGGTGGCAGCTGAGCTCGACCGAGAGAGTGTGGACTTCTATAATTTTGGCGTTGAGGCACGCGACCACGGGATGCCCGTCATGTCCTCCTCTGCCAGCATCAGCATGACCATTCTCGACGTGAACGACAACAACCCGGAGTTCATGCAGAAGGCCTACTACATGCGCCTGAATGAGGATGCTGCTGTGGGAACAAGTGTGGTGACCGTATCGGCCGTGGACCAGGACATCAACAGCGTGGTAACTTACCAGATCTCCAGTGGCAACACGCGCAATCGTTTCTCCATCACAAGCCAGAGTGGCGGAGGTCTCATCACTCTAGCTTTGCCACTGGACTATAAGCTCGAGCGGCAGTACGTGCTGAGTGTCACAGCCTCTGATGGCACACGGTTCGACACCGCCAAGGTCTTCATCAATGTGACCGATGCCAACACACACCGGCCAGTGTTTCAAAGCTCTCACTACACTGTCAACATCAACGAGGACCGACCCGTGGCGACCACCGTAGTGGTGATCAGCGCCACAGATGAGGATACTGGTGAGAATGCAAGAATCACCTACTTTATGGACGACAGCATCCCGCAGTTCAACATCGACTCTGACACAGGTGCAGTCACGACGCAAATGGAGCTGGACTATGAGGACCAGTTGTCCTACACGCTCGCCATTACAGCGCGGGACAACGGCATTCCACAGAAGTCTGACACCACCTATTTGGAGATCCTGGTGAGCGACGTCAACGATAACTCCCCGCGTTTCCTGCGAGATCGCTACACCGGCTCAGTGATGGAGGATGTGCCTGTGTTTACCAGCGTGGTCCAGGTGTCTGCCACGGACCGCGACTCTGGGCTTAACGGCCGTGTGTTCTACACGTTCCAAGGTGGGGAAGATGGTGATGGCGACTTCATCATTGAGTCTACTTCTGGGATTGTCCGCACGCTGCGACGCCTGGACCGTGAGAACATGCCCATTTACAACCTGCAGGCTTATGCAGTGGACAAAGGAGTGCCAGCTCTCAAAACCCCAGTGGACATTCAGGTGACGATCCTGGATGTGAACGACAACCCTCCCGTGTTCGAGAAGGACGAGTTTGACATTCTTGTGGAGGAGAACAGCCCTATCGGGATGGTGGTCGCCCACATATCTGCCTCTGACCCCGACGAGGGGAGCAACGCTCAGATCATGTACCAGATTGTAGAGGGGAACATTCCTGAGGTGTTCCAGTTGGACATCTTCTCTGGAGAACTCACGGCACTGATGGACCTGGACTACGAGGTCCGCTCTGAGTATGTGATCGTGGTCCAGGCCACCTCCGCTCCATTGGTGAGCCGGGCTACGGTCCACATCAAGCTCGTTGACAAGAACGACAACGTCCCTGTCCTCAAAAACTTCCAGATCATCTTCAACAATTACGTGACGGACAAGTCCAACAGCTTCCCCACAGGTGTGATTGGCCGGATCCCAGCCTTTGACCCAGATGTGTCGGACCAGCTGCATTACAGCTTTGAGGCTGGCAATGAGCTAAACCTGGTCCTGCTCAACCAGAGCAACGGGGAGATTCGACTGAGCCGTGACCTGGACAACAACAGGCCCCTGGAGGCTTCCATGAGGATCGCTGTCTCGGGTGAGTAAATGGCCTTTAAAAAAGAAAAAATACGCCTACTAATACCTTAATGAAGCTTCATTATTTTAAAGTTCTAGAAAAAGAGGACTAAGGGCCTTTTTCCACTAAAGACCGGGCCTCTGGCTTAAGCACCGGTGAATAGTCTCGCTCTTCTGTTCCCATTATGAGTTGTAAAATCGGGGACATTCGCAAACACAGAACATCAATGCTAGAAACTGCAAAATACACGTAAAATAAGTTAAAATGACATTCAAACAGGTTATCAAATTGAATATTCGTTGCTGAGCAATCTCAACCAACGCTATCTGTTTTTAAATTTCTCCCTTTTTATTATTGCATTGCATTCCATTCCAAAAGTCCCTAGTAACCCGCTTCAAACCCACTAAAGGATGGAGCTGAGGCCATTTGGGCCATGGCCCCGGTCAAGCCTCAGAGACTTTTCCCCTGACACCAGGGTTTTTCCCCATAGTGAAAATGGGCAATTAGTAACAGGCAACTTCATTCTGCATCTACTTTTTTGGTCATGTAGACATGCAGATATGAAGTGGAAATTTGATAGTTTCCAGTTTTAAGTGTTTTTATGTTATGAGAGCTCTCCTGCAAGTGTAGGGCCATCTGGAAACAAGTTTGAAACTTCTTTGAATTATTGCACCATGACCAAACTGTAAGGTCAAGGTTTCATTAGATTATTATTCTAATCCAAGAGAACAGATCTATCCGGCTTAGATCTGGAGTGGAACCAGCAGAACCGCACCAGATCTGGAGTGGAACCGGCAGAACCGCACCAGATCTGGAGTGGAACCAGCAGAACCGCACCAGATCTGGTCCTGGATCCGCTCTGAACCAGAGTCGGCTGCTTAGTGAGATTACTGCTATTTTTTCATATGGCATTATAGTCACGGATTCACGTTGCTTTGAAGAGATCCTCATGAAATGTTTAATGTAGGAGCCGCTCCGCACTCTGCCCGGCAGTGCTCAGAGCTTCTATATTAAACATGAAGAGGAATAATTAACATTCAAAGAATGAGGCTGATACGCGCACTAGATCCAGCGGTGTGTTTTTAATAGGTGGGATTAGTCATCCCCTATTCTGCCCTTTTTAGCATTCCACTGCGGCACTCGACTACCGCTCGCTTACAGAAGTGGACAGATTTATGAAGATGCTGGTTGGGGAAATGTTGCATTTGGGTTTCCAGGGAGCACTGCCCTCTCTGTCGCTCCCTGTCATTTGTCATCTTGTTAGACCACGCATGTTGTTGCAGTGACTTGATTGTGATCAATGTGTTGTCATGAATTTAAATGGCAGTTTGTGTGGGTGTGATGCATTTTGCAGGATGGCTGGGACCTTGGGGAAATGCTAGTGAGTCGTGGTTTTCTGTCAAACAGAAGCACATTCCTACCTTGTGTTTTTAACCTCTTGGCACAACAGAAAATGAGGTGGAAGCAAAGCTAATCTCGATTGCCTTGATGTTTGGTTTTGTTGCTGGATGTTTGTTCATTGTTGTTTTTTTGGCAAATCCAGCTATTTCAGAAACACTATAAATTTGGACTCCGGGAAGACTGACTTGAAATAGATGAATTATCAAATCGATAGCCCTGAGAGCTGTGTCATATTGAGCTTTTAACACAATACTCACCTATCACCAATATGACACTTTTCAGATAAGTTAATTACCTTTCTCCTCTATCACACAAAATTAGTTTTAGCCCAAATGAAACCCCAACCACAGGGACTGATGCCTTTTTACATCAGACCTGTTGTTGTTGCTATCTAAACAGAGCAAACACATTTTGAGAAAATTCAATTGTTCTGTGCACCCTAGTCTTTTTTTATTAGATTTAAGCAACCACTGAATTCTCACTTGACACCACAAATTATAGATTTGATTTGTGGCTGAAAAATGTGACTGAACTGGTAGAGTGGCAGTTTCTGTTTGCGTCTGTCTGTGCTGTTTTGAGTCACTGAGTCCTATGAGGCTGGCCTCATCTGTGACCTTGAACACTTACAGGCCTGTTTAGCAGCATTATCTAACTTGTACCTTTTGCAAGGAGCTCTAGCAGCTGGTATCAAGTGGGGGGAGGGAGGCTGCAATGCTCATCTCTTCAGATTTGTATTGTTGTTTAAGCACTGTATTATTGGGAGTCTGAGAAGTCTCAATGACAAATTAATATGGTGGTGGTGGGACATGATCATAATAGTAATTCGGATGATTTATTTTTCCATTCTCTTTCCCCCCCTGTTGTCATGGGGCTCGTTACCTCTGCCAGATCATTACCTTGGTGGCGCGCCATGGCAACGCCTTGTATTTTTTTGTTGTTTATGGTCAGGGTTCCCATGAGCCCCTTTAAGAAGGAAGAGGGTCCCGTGGCGACAGATGAGAGAGGCAGGCCTTGTCTTGGAGGAGACAAAGCTGCTAGATCGATCCCCAAGGCTGGGGGGCTCCTGCTAAATCCTGGGATGGGTTGGGGGTAGGGGTGGGGATGGGGAAGGACAGGAGGGGAACAGCTGTGGGCCAGTCCAGACCAATTAGAGGGCTGGACTCTTCAGAACATGGTTCCGCACCTGCTGAGTTGTGGAGAGAGAGAGAGAGAGAGAGAGAGAGAGAGAGAGAGAGAGAGAGAGAGAGAGAGAGAGAGAGAGAGAGAGAGAGAGAGAGAGAGAGAGAGAGAGAGAGAGAGAGAGAGAGAGAGAGAGAGAGAGAGAGAGAGAGAGAGAGAGAGAGAGAGAGAGAGGCAAAAGACAGATGAGGGAGGTATGGATGAGTGAGGAAAGGAGGGAGAAGAAGAGAGAAGGCAAGAGAGGGATGGCGGAAGGGAGGTGTAGACGAGGACGGTAGGGAGGAAGAAAAATAAAGAGAGGAGAGGGAAGTGGGGGAGGGAGAAAGGTGTCCTAAGACGGTGAGAGATGGGAAGGAGAGAGTGGTGTATCTACCACAGCAGTGGGACCCCCAGGGAGGACGCAGGTTGATGGCAAAAAAACGAGATTTTTAATTAAAAGTTTAACTGATTGATGAAATGAAATGGAAAATGTTAGCTGGCTGTTTAAATATATAAACACTATTAAGGAAACGCTATGCTACAGCTGATCTGTTTTTTTTTAATCATCATTATTATTATGATTTATTAATATTAAAAACAAGTAATAATGGGCACAGGGGCTGTTGTTTGGAGTACGCCGGGTTGTGGAGTCAGTGAAGCCGAACTAACAGATGTGTATGTGTTGTAATGTGTACATGTTTTTCATGTTCTAATCTAACTCATGCTTGAAGCGCCCTCCACCCCCCAGATTGCTGTCCCAGATGCCTCTTCTCACCTGACTGCTTTTCTCTGTTATATAACACCCCCGTTTCTCACTTCCCATAGTTCATGTACAATGAAGGAGTTGCCTTTGTTGTGTTGGCCATGACTGGATGTGTGCGATAAGGTGGGACTTTGTGCTGTAGATGGGATGGATTGAATGTCAGGGCAGTTGAAAATGGAAATATCTGTGTGGTATGAGCCCATGTTAGATTACCCCCTATCTACGGTACATACTGGATTAGCTCAAGTGAATACAATACCAGTTAAATCCACGTTCTTGATTTTGGATTTCAAATTTTTTTGGAAGTCATTTGGGTCTAGATGTTTTACTCCTGAAAACATATGTGAGCAGGTTTGCGCCAACAGTGATGCTTGTATGCTGATAACACATACACGCATATATGACAAACATATTTATTCATTTTAATGTGCACACATGATTATGCAAATAAAAAAAAGAAGATTGAAAACATTGCTTGTTACATGTAACAATTATACCTCAAACACTAGCTGGCCTGTTCACTGGTTTGGTTCAGCTCAACAAATGGTCTTAATCCTTCCTCTAGCCTTCCTGTATGTTGTTTGGCCTGGGGAAGCCCCCCTTGAGCAGACCTGTCGAAACACAGGCAGGCCTGTCCTCAGCAACACTGCTCCATTCCTGTCTCCAAAGACCGGCTCTTGTTGCTGCGCAGCTCACACTGCCAGCCATTAGACCTTGGATTAATCCACTCTACACTCAATTAGAGAGCCAGATTAAATGGCAAGGCGCCTGGGGGGGGGGCTCCCCCCCCCCCCCCCCCCCAATTAATATGCTGGATTAAGAATGCTTCCCAGTATCACTGCTCATGGGGAACTGTAGGTCCCTGTATGATTGTCAAACCTAGATTACAGTTGTAAAGGCAGTTGAAGAGATTTGATGCCTGGTTCACACTGCGTCGGATGCTAAATCCTGTCCCAGTGTTGTTCCTCAGTAAATGCCCAGCAACCTTCTCTGGAGATGAAATTACGAGGCTCCGTGAGCTGTGAGGTGCCTAAAGCAGAGGCTGTGCTAATGGGTGAAGCTTGAGGCTTCGTGGGTGTGGGTGGGTGGATGGGTGGGTTTGAGACTATGACTGAGTGTAACTGTGTAAAAATGTCAAGGTGCTTTTAGATTTAATGCCAGTGCCTCTCTCTATAAACAGTGTTTTTAATAGAGGAGGTCTGACAGAGAGGGGGGTGGGTGAGTGTCTGTGTGTGTGTGTGTTGTTTGCTCTGACTGGGTGTGTGCCTGTAGGTCACACACAGCGCAAAGCAAAGCTCTCATGGTGCGTCAGCCCTCCACATAGGTGGTCTGACTTACATCTGCCTCACTGCTCTCTGTCTACCTCACTGCTCTGCTCGTGGAGTGGGACATGTCCCTGTGTCTCTGACAGGCCTGAGCTAATGCAGGGGAACTCCTTAGGGCTCTCATCAACCCCTCATCACTGGTAATGCTGACCTTTCACCTCTGCCCTGTGAAAGCTGATGTCCGATGTCAGCCATAGCCCTGCACACATGAGTGCTATGAACTTCACAGCAGCAAAGGGCCATATAAAAGAGGTTTGAAATTAGGTTGTTGGTGTACTTTAATTGAATGTTGGGTTCTTAATTGAAGCCTCTGTCTGTTTGTGTTCCTCAAAGGGTTGCTCAGGGTGATGGTGTCTCTGAATCATTCACATGTATCATCGCAGTGGGCTGAAATTTGTTTTGTTTGCCGAGCTCGTCTGAATGAGAAATCAACCCGCAAGTGTGTCTGAGCATGTAAAATATTCAAATGAGTGTTTTGAATACTGGAATGTTTCAGTCTTGTGTACACACAGTCTCTGTTTGCTTGTGCTTTTGAGCTGCCTCCTGACTGGGAGAGCTGCATGCTTTCTCTTTCTCTATCTCTCTTACCCTCTTATTTGGTAGTTTTCTCTGGGTCTTTCTCTCTCTCTCTCTCTCACTCACTTGCTTTCTTTCTCTCTGTTTGTCTCTCTCTCCCTTTGTCTCTTGTTAGTTTGGTAGTTGTCTCTGTATGTTTTCTCTTTCTTTTTGCATCTCCCTCTGTGTCCTGTCTTTAGCCCTTCTCCCTCACACACACACACACACACACACACATCCCTGAGCCTGTGCGTAGCTCTGCTGCATTCTCCATCAGGAGCCCCCTCCTCTCTCCATTTCGAACACGTCCTGCATCCTGCCCCTGCCGAGTCCATCAGCTCCAGCGCCAGCGCTCCCTAATGTCATTACGGGAGATTAGGAATGTGAGCTCCGAGGGGGATAGTGTTCCTAGCGTTCCCCTCCTCGCCCGCTCCGGCTGTAATATTAGCTCCTCTCCGCCGGCCACGCCGAATTAACCGCCGTATTGAATGGATAAAAGTGGCAAGTTAGCAGCTGCATTTTTAAAAAAAGAATTCTGGAAAGTTCATACCGACCCCCGAGATGATGGAAGTACAGAACGGCACGTATCCTGTGTCCGAGTCCAAGTTGTTCTTGTTACTGGGATGGAGAACCAGAGGCTGGAGTGTTCTTAACAGCTCCTGAAGGACACCTGTATTTGGCTCACTGTCTCTCGGAATAGTTTGGATGTAGTAAGGGGTTTCTTAATGTCCGTGTGTGTTATGTGAGTTCATCAGGTGTGAGGGAAGTGGTGATGGATGTGTGCTGTGTGCTCTACTTCCCTCCTGGCCCACTTTTCCTCCCATGAGGTCATTAGTCAAAGGCCTCCTTGGAATTCTGGAGGGGAAAAAATGAATTCCATTTCTTTTCTACCTTCCCAATCTCAGCCCCCACCTCTCTCTCTCTCTCTTACCTGTCGCTCCTGTGCTATGGATTTGACCCGCTCTCTGTATCGCGCTTCTCTCTGTTTGGGGCTGCTCACTCTCTCTCTTTTGCAATGTTCTGCCTTTTCTTTTCATCACTTTGCTCCCCCATTCGTCCCGTGCCTGAGATGCTCAACTCTTTCACCCTTCCTCTTTTAAGTCCCCCCGCTGCCACCCTCTTTCTTTTTCCCTTCTCTTTCTCTCTCTCTCTCTCTCTCTCTCTCTCTTGCTCTCTTTCTCCTCTGTTCGCTCAAAGGGAAGAATGGCCAAGAGAAATGCTTTGTTAAGCAACCAGTTGTCATAGCGACCCCAGCAATGCTTGAGAAATTCCTGGTGGGTGGGGACTGTGGGGGGAGGTTCCCTTTGTGGACCTAAAGACAGAGATGGAGGTGGGGGGGGGGGTCTCAAGGGGAGGGGTGGCCCATAAGTTCTTAGAGTGTTGGCAGGGACGCCGTTTTTTAAGGCCAACTGGCCCCCTTCTCGGACTGAAGCCCAGTACCATGACCCCACAGCCCAGCGACTAATCCTCTATCATTAAGTGACCTTTTGACACCGAGGGAGCCCTCAAGTTAACCAATAACAATTGACCCTAATGCTGGGGCCTCCATCAGTCCTCCTGGGTGTGGTTCTCTAGTAATCGCAATATACTGTAGGGACTGGGTTGCAAATATACTTGGGTCAAGGAATATAGTTGTATCTCACAGGGTGAACTTTAATATCGTGTCCTCTTCAGCACATGTGAGCAGTTATACATGACTTTCTTGCTGCTTTGTCCATAAATAGCAGCCATTCTGACAACTCTGACATTCTGATAAGAATTCAGGCTGGCCTGTTATGGCTGCACTAAGTTGTGATCTCATGAGTGTAATCTCATTTGGGAGGATGGCATGTGTGAGGTGTGTGTGAGTGTGAGTGAGGGGTCTTGGCACATGTAGGATGGGATGGGTAGAGGGTGTAGCGAGTGGGATGAGAGGGATTGGGGAGGGGTGGTATCTGATTTCCTGCCGTTGGCTCGTCTCACAATGGCCGTGTCTCCTTTGTGAGCTGGCCTGGCCTCGCCTCTGCCCTGCTCTCCTGTCCGGATGAGCCAAGGGGGTTGTGTAGGGTGGAGGCGGGGGCGTTTTGGGATGACATCATCTGAATGTTTGGAAGAGGACAGAGGCTGGGGATTAGAGGCTGCCCATTGGAAGGGTTAGAGCCGGTGTCTGTTTAGGCATATCGGCCTGTCCTATCACATTGTGGCCCCCTTTGGCCAGACAATGGGCTGGTGAGTGTTGGCTGGGTCGGGCTGGATTTGAGCCGCTCCGCTCTTTGTTCCTTGCGCAGAAACTGTTTCCGCACCTCTCAGAAAAAAAAGACTTCCCTGGCCAGGGAAACAGCGTGTGCACAGGGGCAAAACGCCAGAGAATAAAAACACACCATGGCCCTGCTGAAGGTCTTGGCAACTCCAGTGTGACCAGTGTATTTTTTTTTTCTCTCCTCTCCACTTCATCAAGAAGTTTCCTGTTCTTCGCTTACTCTCTTTGACCTAGTTTCCTTCCTTATGAGGCATTCTATGGAACATATGACTAAAGAAAAGCGGGCTAATATTTAACATTTTAAGTTTAGTCATTGACATGTTAAATATGAACTTCACTGGGCTCATATCTGGTAAGGTATTTGGGAGTCAGGCACTGCTTTAGTGAGCTGTCACCCTAATATAGGACCAATTCAACCTGAACCATATTACCAGCCTATGAAATTATTGTAAACATGCTGTTTGTGTTTTGTGATGTTAATAATGTTTTTTTTATATAGTTTAAGTCATTGTTAGTAACTACTAGTCAGAGGACTGAGGGCTGTGCAGCTAACTAGCCAGATGGCTCCACTTGGAACTGTGCCAGAACAAGTTGGTTTTGTTATGGTTTGGTGGCTCTGTAAGAAAACCTAGATCATTTTACTTATTCAGCTGTTCCCAGCAAATGGACTGAACACAAAGGGCATCTCTCTACAGATGCCAAATATATGGAAAATTCCAACCGTATCTGCCCCTTCCGCTTCTCGGGATTAGTCCAAATGGAAAGGGCATTAGTGTCATTGTTTGTTTATTTGTTTGTGTGTTTGTGGAAATAGTTTTTTGTTTATCTTTTTGAGAGATGTTTGCGCTCATTAGCCCCGGCTTAATTGGGGCCGTTTTTTTACAATAGAGAGTCGCACTTTTGAAGTCGAGGCATTGATTTGATTTGAAATAATGATGTGGCTGGGGAATGGCTGAAATAACGTTGTTCAAAGCGGGGCGCCTCACTCACTGGGATTCTGAATATGACCTTGAGGAAAGTGAGCAGAGAGCACTCTGGTTGGAAACTCGCACGGTCACGCTCGGTCCGTGCCAGTGACTAATCTCCCTCTTGCCGCCTGTGCTGACGGAACAGTATGCTCTTAACATGCAAATACCCATAGATTTCAAAACCCCGCTTAAATCCACCTCGCTGGCCCTGTGTCGCATCATAATGGAGAAAAATGTCTGGAATGTTCTTCCTCTGCTGTGTCGCTAGCTATCAGCCCCCAGAAACGAGCGGTAATGGGTGTTCCAGTCACCCAGTCTCTTGGGTCCTGGATGACCTTGCAATCTGAGATTTTTTTTTGTGTGGATCTTGTGGATTTAGAGGCTGTTGACTTAGGAGGGTGTTGATCGGGAGAGCCGTTCTCCTTCATTGGATGATTGTCTTTAGGCTTGGAGGGCAGAAAGCTGATAAATACATTGCCTTAGCATGAACCAATCATTTCATCATTTCTCATGAGACTCATTCTCATTTTCTCTGATGTGAAGAGGTTAAAGGGATTTATGTGTTGCGTCATTGTGGGTCGCCCATCCTTTCCACTCTTTTTTTTTTTCTTGTCTTTCATCCCTATGCAGTATTTATGTTTTTTCCTTTACATTTTATTCCTTCTTTTTCACTCATACCCTAACAGACAGAGTGACACACACACAGATATATCCACATGTACACACACACTTACACACTCTCCCAAAGAAACCCTTAATCCCTTTTGCTACAGCTGTATTCTAGAATAAGCTCTCTCTCTCTTATTATGATGCAGAACAAATTATCATGAATTGTTTTTGTTTTCTCTCGAAATAAATTATACAGCACAATATCACTCCTTCTTCTTTATTTTTAATATGCCCACAGACATCTGTAGTTTAGGTGTTTTTAAATAAATAAAATGTTTTATTACGCTTCGGTCCAAGAGCCAGCCACGTCCTCTGAAGCTGGTGGAGCTCTCTCTTGTCCTCCCTGTGATATATGGAGGGCCCATGGTAATGTGGAGACCATCTCAGGGAGCAGCTGTCCCTGGACAACAGGAGGATTCCCCCATTAACCCCTCCACCTCCTGGCCAGCACCATTGTCTTCCCCCTCCGCCCATGGCCGCCTGACGGCTTGGGTTATTCTCTTTTTTTTTTTTTTTTTTTAAACTTACGAAGGTCTTTATTAATGATCAACTGTAGCCCAAGCATGAATGATTTGTTCCAAGCGGGTCCAACCAATAGGAGTTCACAATAATTTTCGAAATGAACCCCCCCCCCCCCCCCCGCCCCCCACCCCTGCCGTATATATTCTCTGCCTGTGTTTGCGGTCTTATTAATATTCAGGGATGGAGGCATGTTTGTTTGCTGTGGGCTCCTCCTGTGTGCTGCTCTTGTTGCAGAGGAGTGGAGTTCCAGCAGCATGGTAGTTCTGAAGTAGTCCTGTGCTGGTTGTGTGAGAAGAAGAAGAAGAAGGAGGGAGGGAACCAGGGTAGAAATGTAGGCCACTCGGTCTTCCCCTACAGTGCACCACAGCGTTTTGGTGGGGTGGGAAGAGAAGCTGTTAGGCCGTCGGTTGGCTTTCTTGGCTGGGGGTGTCGATGAGAGCACATTAACCCCCCCACCCCCACTCCCTATCTGATCCCCACCCCAACCCCTTTAGCTCCCCTCCATGGCAACAGCACAGCCAGTAGTAAATTGCAGTAGTTAGTTCACTCGGCACATTCCCCAATGACATTTCTAATGTGCTCTCTCTGCTGCAGCTCTGCCTTTGATCCTCCCGCCTTACCAAGCACAGTCCTGTTTACTTCTCTCTCTGTTTTCATCTCTGCTAATTGAAAGAACATCAGCAAACGAAGATGTCGGCAGGATTTTTCTAACTCATTACTTATTAGCATTAACTCACATAAAGCTTGTGATTTTATTATTATTATTATTATTTTTTTACTTTTCTTTTTGAGGCTGCAGCCTTCACTTGGCTGTCAGATCAGCAGCTCTTGTAAAAAATCTTTTCCTCATCGAGTTAACAGCATGGGGTAAAAGAGTGCCTCCCGCCCCTGTCTGCTCTCTTTAACCTGCCCGCTCCTCACTAATGTCTACTGAAGGCTTGACTTCCTCACTCTCCCGGGTCGGGGGGGCCTCGACAAGAGCTTGCTCTCCGCCCACTGATTGGCTCAGTAGAGGTGGATTAAAAGCCCTGCTCTCCCACTGAGCACGCTCTGTTCCTGCATATGTCTGTGTTCAGGTGGAACAGGAGCTCTAATTTGGTTCCCATGACACCCATCTGCCCCATAGCAACGGGGGATTCAAGATAAACTTGTGATTAGAACTTGCATGAGGGGCTCTCATTTGCCTCCATCTCCTTTAGGTAGTCTATTGTTTAGTGCAAGAATGAAAGTGGAGCTTTTTGTCTTTCAGTTTTAATGTTGGGCTTTCACACAAGAGTCTCATCCCCTTAGTATCAGAACATCTCTGGGATTGTACAAGTCAACTGCTGAATCATTTCTGTGATCCCTGAGATCCATTTTTCCTTCGCATCACGGCAGTGCAGCATAATTATGACACAATCATGGCCTGGTGAAGAGCCAGGCCCCCGCTGTCGGTGTGATTGGAAGCAGCCGTTAATTACAGTGGCAGAGATGGCACAGGGAGCCCGCCAAACAAAACCTCGTTGATATGCAGCGAATGGAACGCGGACGAAAGTCATGGGGGCACCGCGTTACACACTCGCAAACGAACAGAACCGCTCGGCTTGGCTCTTGTCAGGTCTCGGTGACAGCTTGGAAAGGTCCGGTCTGTTTTTATAATTACAGTGACATTCCTGGGGTCACTCCCCGGCAGGTAATTAGATTATGTTTAAGCGTGTGTTTTGTCTCTTGTTGGAGAACCCAGGTGTCACAGAGAGCCTCTTTCTGAAAGCAGTAGCTCAGTGTTGGATGCCTAGAATAAGCTGAAGGGAAGTCAGGTGGCTGTTGTTTCTTTCTGTAAATCTCTGTAAAGGCCTTGAGCTTTTGTAGAGACTCCCCTAACATTCCCCAGCCTCCCCTTTTCAAACGGCCCACCTTTTCTTCACCCGGAGTGGAGTGGCACTTGAGCAAACCCCTGCTTTAAAACAAGCCGGAATCCCCAAAAGTTGGAAAATGCAGATGAAGCGAGAGATGGGTAGATGAAGTCCCCATCTGCAGTGGAGTGTTTGAAGAGATGGATACCCCTGTGAATAGAAAGAGAGAGAGGGGGAGAGGGAGAGAGAGAAAAAAGGGGGGTGGCATTGATGAATTAAAACGTACAGTAGAGTCTGCCTCCGCTCCACTTCTCCACACAGATCACTAATGCATGAACTTGACCCCGATCTTTGAAAGCACACAAACGTGCCTCTGCACCACTGGATGCTTTGATGTGTGTGTGTGTGTGTGTGTGTGTGTGTGTGTGTGTGTGTGCGTGCACGTGCGTGCACATATTTGCCTCTATGCCTGGATGTTTGTATGTGTGCCTGCATTTGATGTGTGTGTATGAGCATGGTTGTGTGTGTGTGTGTGTGTGTGTGTGTGTGTGTGTGAATATCCATCAGCGTGTGTGTGTGTGTGTGTGTGTGTGTGTACACATGTGTTTGGGTGTGCACGCTGGTGTGGCAGTTGATATCTCCCGGTCTGTAATGATGGGGATTGGCTCTCCCTGGCTCACCGCTCCGCTGATGTGCTGCTTATCTTTGCCCGTGTTCTTGGCTGCAGTTTTAATGCGGCCGCTGCTCCTATCCACACGCCTTACCCACACTTAGCTCATGTTCCTTAATCACTTAATCACGCCATGCTGGTGTGTGTGTGTATCTGTATGTGGGGATGCCTGTGTTTTGCGTGCACAATGTAAAGCCATGCCAGCCCTGGTGTGTGTGTGTGTGTGTGTGTGTGTATGAAGGGTGCCTGCATCTGTAATGCGTGCCGTGTGTGTGCATCTAATGTAAAGATATATGGATGTCCGTGCTACCTCCGATCACATGCTTGTCCATGCAGCTTTGTTTGAATGCCTGTTTGGACTCGTACACACATTTACTGCGTTCTTTATCAGTAAGGCGACCCCTGTGAGTGAGTGTGTGGGTGTGTGTGTGTGTGTGTGTGTGTGTGTGTGTGTGTGTGCATTTAGTGTGGGTGTGTGGGTGAGAGTATTTTAGGTGTTACTCCAGTGTCTCTCTGCTCGCCTCCAGTGAGTTCCTGAACACTGCTGACGAAGCCTAAAACCATCAAAGCTTGTCCAAGAACTGCATTTTCACACAGTGCACAGTCAACGGTATCGGATTTTCTAAGCCGTACCCAAAATCCACTGCTGCCACTGACTTGATTGCGAGCATTAAGATGAGTCTGTGTGTGTGTGTGTGTGTGTGGATATGAATGTATGTGTGTTAACTTCCTCAACACATGATCCACACATCTAAGCACATGATTCCCTGAAGGCGATATATACCACAAATATAGCACACCTGACCGTGATGGCTGGCTGCCATAGAGTGCCTCATCTGCCCTCTCATTTGCCCTCTCTCTGTTCCTCTTTCCCTTCCCTCTATTTCTTTCTCTAGCAGTCTCTCTTTCCTTTGCTCCATCTGTCTGCTTCTTTCTCTCCCTTTTCTCTCCCGCTTGCTGTTTTTACCTCTCCTGGTCCTCCTCTCTAACTAACCCTCTCTCCTTCTCTGTCTTGTGTACTCTCTCGCTCTGTTTCTAGGTTTCTCTCCATCTCCCTCTCCCTCACTCTCTCCCTCCCCGGTTTCTCCCTCTCCCTCTCTCGCTCTCTCTCTGTGGGGGACGTGTGTGTGCGCGCTGGCGCCATGTGTGATTGTGATGTGCTGTGACTCGTGTGGCAGTCTTTCTCTTTCTCCTGGCCCAGCCTCTGCAGGCTCCTCGTTAGCCTCTCTCACTGCTCTACTCTACCCTCCTGTCCTCTCTCACTGCTCTACTCTACCCTCCTGTCCTGTCCAACTCTCACTGCTCTTCTCTCCATCCCACATCTTCCACTGCGCTCTCTCCTTATCCCTCGTTTTCTTTCTCCCCTTGTCCATCCATCTCGCTGAGCATGTGTCGCTTTTCTCTGTTTTTTTTCTGTCTTTGTTTCTCTCTTGTGCCCTATCATTATCCTGTCATCTCTCTCTCTCGTCTTCTCCGTCTCTCTCCTGTCCTCTCCTCCTCTGCCTCTCTCTCTCTCTCTCTCTCTCTTCCTCTGTCTCTCTTACTTTACTCTGTCTTTCACAGCCCCCCCCCCTCTCTCTCTCTCTCTCTCTCTCTCTCTCTCTCTTCCTGTCTCTCTTACTTTACTCTGTCTTTCACAGCCCCCTTCTCTCTCTCGCTCTCTCTCGCTCTCTCTCTCTCTTCCTCTGTCTCTCTTACTTTCCCCTGTGTCTTTCTCAGCCCCCCCCCCCTCTCCCTCTCTCTCTCTCTCTCTCTCCCTCACTCCTTGTCATATCCAGCTGTGCAGCAGTGAGTGGTCTTTGAGTGTATGTGTTGTTGTTGTTGTTGAGGAGTTGTCTGTGTTCTACTGATTGGAGCCTGTGCGCTGCACACACACACACACACACACACACTTCCACTGCTTACTGCTCCCAGACCACAGGCACTATAAGAGAAAAGTAAGTGAGACTCCCAAGCTTAAATCCAATTCACTTTAATCTGCTCAAAAACCATAATGCCGCCTTCTACCACCACGAACAACCCCACCCCACCCCGCCCCTACACGCGCGCACACACACACTTTCTTCCTTTGTACGTTCCATTTCTGTCTCCTGCTCCCTTTCCATCCCTGTTTCCCTCTCTCTCTTTCTCTTCTAGTGAGTGTGTTTCTCTAGCTCTCGCCCACATTTGACCTATATTTTATCATGCGATGACAAGCTTGTAATGCACTCATTATTAGGAGCAGCTCTTTGCAGACAGGTTACAGATAAAGGCTCTTGGTTGTTAGTGTGTGAACGGGGAGGGTAATGAGGCCTGTGTGTGTGTGTGTGTGTGTGTGTGTGTGTGTGTGTGTGCGCGCTCCTTCGTCAAGGCGAGCTGAAAATGTGCCACTCGCTCATCAGCCACTGGGCAGGAGAGGAGCAGAGATGCCACTCTATTAATATTTCAGAGAAGGGCAGTGAGGCGCTACACTGAGTGCCCCCCCCCCCCCACACACACACACACATGCCACGCCCCTTCACGCTTCCTTCCCCTGCACAGAAACAACATGGAATTCTTATTATCTTACAGAATAGACACACACACACACACACACACACACACACACCCATATACAGCAGTCCACCCAGAGACAAACAGCTTTCAGAGCCCTGACACACTCACACAGACACGCTAGTCCACCCATAGAATAACCACCTACTTGCCACACACAAATACAAATGCACAAACACGCACTATTCCATCCACAGAATAACAGCTCTCTTGAGACACACACGCACACACACACACACACACACACACACGCACGCACTAGGGAGCTGCAGTAGTGGGCTCCCAGGGCTGAGGAACTCTGGGATTTGTCATAATGAGGGCATCTCAGCTTGAGGTTTCCATGTGATTTGTCCCTGAAAATATATCATTCTGCTGCAATACTGTTGAGTTCGGCTGCACTGACAAAGCACACACCCATTATTCATACTTCTGTATGGACACATGGTGTGTGTGTGTGTGTGTGTGTGTGTGTGTGTGTGTGTGTGTGTGTGTACAGATGAATGTGTATGTGGTCATGCTCGTGGCTCAGACATACCTCCAGAGCTTTCATGAGTCACCCTTATGAAGCAGACTTGCCTGTTGTCTTCAGAATCCAAACTAAAGTGGATTTAAGGCATCTTTAAGAACTGTCAGAAGAGATGGACCATCCCTCACTTCCTGTTCCAGAAGAGATGCTCTTATCCTCAGGACTACTGGCACACACTCAGGCTCACGCCCACTCCCACACACACACACACACACACACACACACACACACACACACACACACACACTGTAGCAAAAACAGACAGTGAGAGAAAGATGCAGTGTGTGTCAGACAGGCCTGGAGCAATCCTGGCAGTGAGGGGTGTCTCTCTGTGTGTGTGTGTGTGTGTGTGTGTGTGTGTGTGTGTGTGTGTGTGTGGTGGCATAGCTTGTATGGTTCACTGAGCCCAAAAGACCGTCGCTAACATAGATTCCCCCTCCTCGCCACCCCACCCCCAAGTTCCATCCACATGGTATTGGTCTTTGTCCCCTAAAGTAACTAGTCCTAAGCACATGCAGGCTGGATTCCCTCACACAGCCCAGAGATTCTCTCCTCCCCGGCCCTCAGGCCTGAGCCCTGCGTGGGTCCCCTGCCAACCTTGAACCCGGGCCAGGAACGCAGAGGGCGTCATTTAAGGGACAGCAGCCTGCAGTCGTCCTCCAGCTTTTAAAAGCGATTTAGCCCAATTCCACTGTCTGCCCAGATGCAGACTTTTTTCTAATCTCTCGATAAAGTGATCTAGGTTTGTGTCATACTAGTTTTTAGACAAAGGAAGAGATTTGTTTGCTTTAAGAAGGACTGTGTTTTAAGCAGGATGCCTTTTTTTTGTATGGTGGGGTAGTGGATAGCAACATCCTGTCCCCAATTGTCATGCAGATATTTAGCGGTCTGCTGAGATTCAGTGGCATAACGGCGTGACCACTCGGTGCTTCCCTTTGTTAAAATGAATGAGCCACACTCATTAAAACAATGATCTGTGTGCATCTGCATCTGAAAAGCCTGCTTACAGTATGCCTGGTGTTCCTAGGCTTTGTTTGTGTGTGTGTGTGTGTGTGTGTGTGTGTGTGTGTGTGTGTGTGTGTGTGTGTGTGTGTGTGTGTGTGTGTGTGTGTGTGTGTGTGTGTGTGTGTGTCTCTGTGAGAAAGGGAGAGAAAGAGGTGCTAAGGTAATAGTCTTTTGAGGTACTGTTGTGTAGAAATTGTAACGGGTAAGTGATGTCTCTCTGTGGGTTGATTTGAATGCTTATTTACTTGACATGCCGCCTCAGTAGGCTGCCTTCACTGACCCACATAACCCCAGACACCACACCACACCACACTGCATGAAAAAACTAAATACATTTTTTCCCCTGACAATGACTAACTGTACGCAATAAGCAACATTCTCTCCAGAGCCAACAATCAAAACCATGGACACTGTTGGGTTGAGCTTGGGACAGATGTCAATCAGTCTTGCCAATATGAGATGAACTGATGTATCTATCAAGCTTGTGCTGTGCAGCTAGTGAAGGAAGGCACAAACAGTGTCTAGGTCAAGTCAACTTTTATTTGTATTTCCATATACAGTATGCATCCATCATACATACAGGGGAAATTAGACACCCCAACCCCTCCATCAGAGAGAGGCCCCCACACCCCCCATCAAAAATCCCAAAAGTATCCTGAAATTTCTTCACTGTGCTGAACCTTGATCTTGAGCCAGTCTCTCAATGTGGCCCAGTGCAGTGTGGCCTGTGTCTGAGGACCTGGGTGCGTGCATGCGTGTGTGCGTGCTGCTCATTGCATGTGACAGATGATGGGGGCTTTTTCAAAACCTTTGAGGTGTTTCCATTCCTCTCGAGGACCCTGGGATTACAGATTCAGACCTGGAAGTGATCATCCTGATGCTTCTTCAACAGGTTCTCCCCATATCTGTGTGTGTGTGTGTGTGTGTGTGTGTGTGTGTGTGTGTGTGTGTGTGTGCGCGTGCGCACATTGTCTAACTGCTGTTTAACATCTGACTTAATTATTGCAATTCTTCTATGTTTCAACTTTGCACTGTGGCTGTGTGTGTGCTCACGTATTTGAGAGAGGGGGCGGTTCTCTGCCAGGACTTGGGTCCCGTATGTGGTCCAGAAGGGCTCAACTGAGAGCAGCCAGATTAAAGCTGTGTTCAAACACGGCAGCACTCTCTCTCTCTCTCTCATGCACTGTTTCTCGCTCACTTATCTTATATCTCTCTATCACCCTTGCCCCTCTTCCCCCCTCTCTCTATCGCTCTTCCCCCCCGCCCCCCCCCCCCCCCCCCCCCCCCCCCCCCTCTCGCTGTGTCTTCATCATGCCAGTGGCCATGGATCCGGTGGGCCTGGCAGTGTGAGTGTTTGTTTGTGTGGGTTCTTGTCCAGTGGAGCCGAGGGGTTCTGTTCCCTGGCCCGGCTCCAGAGGCCCATCACAAAGCGGGCCATTGACGATTGTGGGGGCCCGAAGGGGCTCAAGCTTGTTTTCACTCCGGGGTTGATTTGATTATACGAGTTTTGTGTTGGCCACTCCTTTGCCTCAAGGCCAAAACAGAAGCCTCAAGGCCAGCGCTTAAAAACAGCTACAAATAGCCTTGTTTTTTTCCCCCTCCTCTCTCCACCTCTCCTCGTCCGCTTTCTACTCTTCCCCTCCTTCATCCTGTGCTCCCGTGATGCCACAAGCACCTCCAGCTACGCGGCTAGGCGACGTTACAGAGGAATGCGAGCTCACACTGTTGAAAAATGAATGGGGGTTTGTCCCAATTGAAAAAGTTGGATGACCTCCCCTGAGGTACGGCTTCCCTCAGTGATAAACTATACACCTCTCTTTCTCCTTTCCCCTCCAGTGTTGTGGTCTGCTGAAATAGTTACGTAAGGGCGAGCATGAGGGCTGCTGTTGGATTGGCGCATCGCATCAACCCTGTGCTCGTTAGGGAAAAATGTAGGACAGGACCACTCTCTCTTTATTTTTCTCCTTACGTGGTTTAGATTCTCAGTTCTCTCGTCGGGGTGATTACTCTGCTTGTTAAGCCAAGGAGAGGTCCCTGTTCACTCTGATTTCTTAACGAGCCGTTTGCTTTGTATGATTGTACAAGGTTGGATGTTGAAATGTGTGGTGATCACCAAAGACATGTGCAGGTCATGCATTTCAAATTCAAGGTGCATAAAATCATCGGAATCGGGAGTTATGTTAGCTTTTTGTCTTCTGTCTGTGTCCAACTGTTGCTCCTCTTTATCTAGAAATTCCTGAGGTTCTGTACGTGTTACCAAATGCTGATAGTGTTCAATGGCATGTTAAAGCACACATTGCAGCTCAAACCTTCTAACCTAACCTAAACTCCTGTGGTTTATATAGTAGCTCAACTGATCTCTCTCTCTTTGTTTGTGTTTCTCCCTCTCTCTCTCTCTCTCTGTAGATGGGGTCCATTCAGTGTCGGCCCAGTGTCTGCTGCAGGTGACCATCATCACGGATGAGATGCTCTCCAACAGCATCACTCTGCGCCTGGCCAACACGTCTCAGGAGCGCTTCCTGTCCCTGCTGCTGGCCCAGTTCCTGGATGGCGTGGCACGCGTGCTCTCCGCATCGCGTGAGGACGTGGTCGTCTTCAACGTCCAGGACGACACCGACGTCAGCGCCAGCATCCTCAACGTCAGCCTCTCTGTGGCCGTGCCAGGTGACGGTGGTGGCGGTGGCAGCGGCGGTGGCAGGGGAGGAGGAGGGAGCGGGGTTGGGAGCAGGCGGGGCCCGGGCGTAACAGGAAGAGGAGGCCACGCCGTGGAGTTCCTGGGCTCCGAGGAGCTGCAGGAGCGCCTGTACCTAAACCGCAGCCTGCTGGCGCGCATCTCCTCGCAGGAGGTGCTGCCGTTCGACGACAACATCTGCCTGCGCGAGCCCTGCGAGAACTACATGAAGTGCGTATCCGTGCTCAAGTTCGACAGCCTGGCCCCCTTTGTGGCCTCCGACACCATCCTGTTCCGGCCCATCCAGCCCATCGCTGGCCTGCGGTGCCGCTGCCCTGCAGGCTTCACCGGGGACTACTGCGAGACTGAGGTGGACCTGTGCTACTCCAAGCCCTGCGGACCCCACGGCATCTGCCGCAGCAGAGAAGGAGGCTACACCTGCGAGTGTCTGGATGACTACACAGGTACGTGTGTATCTTTCTTTCTTTCTCTCTCTCTCTCTCTCTTTCTCTCTCTCTCTCTCTCCCTCTCCCTCTCCCTCCTCTCTTTCCGTTCCTCTCTCTTTTTCCCACTTGTTTTCTCACTTGTCCTCTCTTTAATGTTCTAATGTATGCCTTTGCATAGCCCTGTCCCCTGCCGTAGCCTTACTGCAATGTAACCACACGTCACAGCAACACAGACCACAACAACTGTGATGGGTCCACTTGCCAGGCATTTGGGGCTGTGTTAAAACCGATCATGCCGCTATGAATTGCTGACCGTTGTTTACTTCGCTAGCAAGCTGTCTACTTTGTGGGTAGTTAGCTTGCTAACATAAGCTAATGTAAGCTAACGTTAGATAGGTGGCTGGCAGACGCCTCGCAAATCACCTCAGACATTTTCTCTGTAACTTTGGATTTTTTCAAACATTACATTCATATACAAATACGGCCATAAGAAGGAGACTGAGTAGTTTCATTTTTTGTAGGCACACACACCTGCGCACAAGTATAAATATTCCCACCGGTATAGGCCACTTGCGTAGGCTACAGTGTATCCTTTGCGTAGAACCTATATACAACCATAAATCAGCCTTTACCACAATGACCTCTAACTATGGATCTCATAGGCTTCTCTTGCAGTGCAAGGCTTTTAAGAAGGGCCGTGTGTGACACCAAAGGTTTAACACAAAGAGTATGACACAAGTTTAAATTATTGAGAAGTAACCTTGGTCTAGGTTTTTGCTTTCTTTATTCATAAAGAACAGTACTCCTTTTGCTTCAAATGAGCTCTTTTAGAAATTGGTTATACAAGAATGTGCAGAAGGCCTGACAAAGGTAACCATGTGACTTGCCCTGAAGCATAGTCGTGTCTCACCACAGCCAACGTGCCCGAGTGCATCAGGTGTCCTTGTGAGACGTGAATCTCAGTGTTGGTATGGTACTTGAAGTCCATCCAATGCCTCTTTTGCTAGGTGGTTAGTCGTGATCACGCTTGAATGATATCAGTGTCTGAGGCTCTCCAGAGTGCTACAGTCAAACCGGAAAGTCTGCACACCCCTTTCACCTTCTCCACGTTTTATTACGTTAGACATATTCTATAATAGATTGAGTTCATTTTTTGTCACAGAATTCTACACAAAATAGTCCATAATGACAAAGTGAAAACAGGTTTTAAGACATTTGTGCTAATTTATTAAAAATCAAAATGTAATATATCATATGCACACCTTTTTTATATGACTTTCCGACTTGACTGTACTTCAGGGCGAATAAGAAACCCAACCGATTCTGAATCTGCGGCGCAGTTGTAGGTCGCCCACAAGAACTTTGATTGGATTATTTTGTCCTTAATCCTTACAGGTCAACACCTGATTCTGAGCTTTTTATTACAAGTTAATATGTCTGCTGTACTATATAGCACCGTTTATAGCACTTAGATTAACATTGGTCAAGTATTGCAGTCATCTTCATATTGATTGGATACCCATAAAAGGGCAAATTGCGATATGATTGAATGTGGCATGGAGATTGAACTGTGTTGCACCCGAGGAAGACCCAGTCCATCAGACGTGTTCAAACATGATTCCCTGTTAAACGACTGCGCAGGGAGCCATAGTCTGCTGCCCAGGACTGGGCAGTGCATAGGGAGTACAGAGAGCCATAGTGTGCTGCACAGGACTGGGCAGTGCATAGGGAGTACGGTGATGTGGCACTGATCTAATAATCGCCTCCATCTGCCTGTAGAGGGAGAGAACTAAATTAAACATGGAAAAAGCTTTTCAGCAGCAGCCATCAAATTCTGTTTTTCTTGCTTTCCCTCTCCGTCTTCCTCATCCACTCTCTCTCTCTCGCGCTTGCTTGCTTGCTCGCTCTCTCTATTCTCTCTCGCTCTCTCTCTCTCTCTCTCTCTCTCTCTGTCTCTCTCACTCTCTCTCTCTCTTTCTCTCTGTCAC
>NC_045156.1:22219077-22244077 GCF_900700415.2 Clupea harengus
TGCTTGCAAGTCTGTCTGTGTGTGTCTGTGCGTGTTTGTACTTGCAGTGTGTGTGTGTGTGTGTGTGTCTGTGTGTGTGCGTGTGTGTTATTCCCAGAGGCCCTGCTCACTTTGACAACCCTAATGATTCATGCAAGCGGTAAACAGAAGAGGAGCAGGCACAGTCTGACTGGATGTGAGTGCAGCACAGGAGCACTTAATAATAGATACCTGCGTTTGGGGCGGCCTTGCCCCTTGTCCCGGTTACACACACCCCTCAAAAGCCCCCACCTGTGTCCTGCCAAAGCCCCACACCTGTGGTGGAAAGGGCAGTCCCAAGAGATGCCTGACTGAAAAAACACTCTCACACCCAGTCATATCAGGTTACGGCCACTGAAAAAAACACTCCGAGTCTGGTGCTGGGATGATGTTGTCCTACATAAATGGCTGTAGGATAAAAGACAAGTCAAAAGGAAGTGGCCTTTTTTCCAGTGCCTGTGTTCTACTGGGTGTGTATTATTTAATCGCTTGTATGGAAAGTCCCTCTGTGTAAGGGATTTGGGAGAAAAATGGGCCATGAGCACTCACTCTCTCTCTCTCTCTCTCTCTCTCTCTCTCTCTCTCTCTCTCTCTCTCTGTCTCTCTCTGCCGTCTGTGTGTTTTAGTGTCGAGCAGATTCAAGCTTCTGTCAGCAGGACGCCGGCTGTCTAAGGCCATCGCTCGTCTCAATGTCATCTGCCGAAACATTTGTTTTATTCATCGATTAATCACGCACTTCTGATTCAATTAAGACCCCACCCCAGCCCGGCCGCCTCTCCGCTGCTCATCTACTCCGCTGCCCAGCGTCCACCGGCCCTGGTAAAGTAAAAATGGGCAAATTAGGTCACTGTAGAGAGGAAAGGTGACCTTGGAGAGTGTTGCACATCGATGCGACAATAGGAGGAGTAGCGGGCGCTGGTGCCCCCCCCCCCCCCAATCCAATTAGCTTAAAAGGCTAAATGAGGAACCAGTCACTGCAAGCCGTTTACTGATTAATTTCCTCTCGCGTTCGGCCCGTAATTGTTTGCTGTACATCGTCGGCTGACTAACAGCAGCTCTCTTCTGCTCCCTGGGGTTATTACAGATGAGGCGGGGGTGAAACAATGACGGCAATATGTTTTGGGTCAGGAGGGTGAGTCGTTTGTGGTTGGTGTCGGCTGAAATTAGGATGTGATTTGTGGGGTAAACAAGCAAGCCCAGTCAGCTAGAACATCTCTGTGTGTGTGTGTGTGTGTGTGTGTGTGTGTGTGTGTGTGTGTGTGTGTGTGTGTGTGTGTGTGTGTGTGTGTGTGTGTGTGTGTGTGTGTGTGCGCGCGCGCTTAGGAGAGCTGTCCACGTTTTATAAAATCATGGACCATTTACCCTCAAATTCCCCATTTTATTCTAAATGTTTATTGCCTACCAAATGAAAGCCCTTATTTAATCAAAGCTCTTGCCCTAAACAATGACATTTAGCTGCTTTTATTTCTCGTCCCCTGTGTGTAAATATTTCATGAAGAGGTGACGGGAAGTCATTGTGTGTAACTTGAAGGGGCGTTTTTGTTAGCCCTAGCAGAGCTTCAGCCGCGCATCAGGGCCCAGAGCACCGGAGGAATGTGAACAATGCTGTGTTCAGCTGTCAGCGCTGGTGCTGTCCACTTCCACACTGGGGTTCATTGTGGCGCTGCTCGTTTGGGGAGTGTGAGGGAGGACAGGAAGATGGCCATTGTGGTGATCCTGCTGGCGACAAGGGCCCTGTGACTCCATTGTGTTTCATTCACACACACACACACACACACACACACACACACACACACACACACACACACACACACACACACACCACCCCCCAAAAGAAGTGTCTTTGTCTGCCTTTCCAATGTGACTCTGTGAGAGAGAGACACACACACACACACACACACTCACACAGAGACACACAGACAAAACAGAGACACAGACACAGACACGTCGCCAGCGTTCCCATACTGTAGCAGGGAGGCTCTGACACAGATTCTTGCAAGTGCAGGCAGCCGTGCAGCCTCTCCATAGCAACCCCAGTCCCCAGGCCTGTGAGTCGTCCGCTACAGGACCTTACTGACTCACACTGACACACTTTTCACTCTCTCACTCCCTCTGTGTCCACTGCTCTCTCTCCCTCCATTTCTCTCTTCTGTTTCTTACTGTCTCCTCTCTCTATCTCCCTCAATTTCTCTCTTTTGTCTCTTACTGTCTCCTCTCTCTCTCTCTCTCTCCATTTCTCTCTTCTGTCTCTTCTGTCTCCTCTCTCTCCCTCCATTTCTCTCTTCTGTCTCTCACTCTCCTCTCTCTCTCTCTCTCTCGCTCTCTCTCTCTCTCTCTCTCCACTTCCTCTGGCTTACTCAGCCTCCCTCTCACACGCGCTCTGTTTTTCTTTCTCATCTGTGCTCATTCTCCGTCTGTGTCAGATACTTTCTCACTCTCTTTCATCTCCCCATCGCTCTCCTCCCCCAGTCTGTGTGTGTGTGTGTGTGTGTGTGTGTGTGCTGCAGTGAGAAGTGTGAGCTGCAAGCGAGCGGCGGGCTTCATCATGAGCGAGGGAGCGGAGTGGAAAGCTGAAAGCGGGGAGAGTAGAGGAGTGATAAGAGGGAGGGAGAGATGAAAGGAAATGTGACCCTCTGCAGTTGTAGACACACGGCCCGTGTCATCAATGCAAATGAACCTGACTAACTATCTCGCTCTCCTCTCCCTACTTCCCTCTCTCGCTCTCCTCTCCCTACTTCCCTCTCTTTCCCTCTCTCACTCTCCTCTACCAACCTCCCTCTGTCTCTCTCTCTCTCTCCCTCTGTCTTGCTCTGTGTTGGCTTCACTCTCTATGCCCTTGTTCTTATTTTTGTCTCCCCTCCACCTGTTTTTTTTTTTTCTTTCCATCTTTCATCTTTCACTCTCAATCTTTTACGGTGTCTTCTGACTGCTCTTTCTCATCTCTGTCTCTCTCTAAGATGATTTAAACGTTGTTGTTTTTATTTCTAGTGAATTAAGTGATATAAATATATTGTAATGAAGGACTTTTAAAATTCTTTCTGTCCCTTTCTCTAAACAGGGGAGCGGTGTGAGCTGTCTTCCAGGTCTGGCCGCTGTACCCCGGGCGTATGTAAGAACGGCGGCACGTGTGTGAACCTGCTGGTGGGCGGCTTCCGCTGCGAGTGCCTGACAGGCGGCTACGAGAAGCCCTACTGCGAGATGACCACCCGTAACTTCCCCCCGCAGTCCTTCCTGACCTTCAAGGGCATGCGCCAACGCTTCCACTTCACGCTGTCCCTCTCGTGAGTGCCACACCTTTTAACAACCCACAATCCCCCTCTCTCAGCTTGCAGTCTGCCTGGCCTCAGTTCAGCATGGCCTTATTGGCAAGATTGTTCACATACACTGTTGTCAAATCACTAGATCATACAGATCATCAATGAAAGCTACACGTTAGTGCTATAGATGACAGTAAATAAGTGACACACACACACACACACACTGTATAAAATTGTAGCTGAGTAACTGTCACCACAGTCTGCACTGGTTGAACAAGACCCTCACACTCTGGTCCACCTTGCCCACCCATGGTCCTGGAGCTCTGGAGCTGCTGGAGAGGCAGACATGTCCTCTTGTGGCACCTACAATGGCCAAACCAAGCAGTCTGAGCCCTGTGCGTTGGAGATTTGGACCAAAGTGGACTCGTGCTGCTCTTCCAGGGATAACATCATGTGGGCATTGACCTGTAAATCTCTTCAGTCCCCCCCATGTTTTTGGAGGCTGTTGAACTGTGTGGTCCCTCTGCAGGCAGCGTATATGACAGACAGAGACGACTGGCCCAACACAGACATTAACTCCATTCTTAGTGTTTCTCAGAGAGCCTCCTTGCCTGAACGACCCATTAGATAAGCCTGGGGCGGCTACTGCAACCCATCGCACAGGCCTTCTATGTTTTCCTGGATTCTCACGCAACGTCCACGTGACGTCTTTCCATGGACATACAGTCCAGACAGGTTGACTGTGTCGTCATGGAAGCGTATCAAAGTTGGCCCTGCAGCGCTATCTTTTCGCCAAAAGCCCTCATCAATATCTCTCTTAACCTCTTTCTCTCTCTCTCTGCCTCTCTTTATTTATCCCTCTCCTTCTCACGCACCCTCTCCTCTGTCTATCTCTGTCCTTCTGGAAGTGGTTTGTCATGTCGCGGTGGATCTGAGAGGATCTTCTTTAGTCAGAGGGCAGTGGAGAGGTAGGAGCCCTAGGTTGCTCCAGGGCGTTGTTCTTTCCAGTCGCAGGATTCCTTGCTTCACAGCATGAAGGTCCACTTCTGAGTCTGATCTCATTAGGGTTAGTGGACAGACTAATGCATTGAGTCAGTTCCTAGTTCTCGCTTTCTTGCTCTATTTCTTTCTTTCTTTCTTTCTTTCTTTCTTTCTTTCTCTCTATTTGGCTCTCCATCATCTTTCTATCTGTATCGTGTCTCTTTTTCTGCCCCCCCTCCCTCCCTGTATCCCCCCTTCACCCCTCTGGTAGAGCCCATAATTGGTTGGCATCTCCAGTGTGCTGTGCTGATCAGGGCTCGTCCTCCCGTGGCCAGCTGCTCACTCCAGCTGTTGTTCATAAAAAAAATCATTTTTCTCTGTGCTGGAAACAAGAAGGGCTGCTCCCGGCCACAGCTGTTTGTTAAGAAGGTAACATAAACCGACCGTTATTGGCTGTGACCTTTTGCGTTGGATTGAATTACACCCTCTCTGCCTTTTTTGTTTTTTGTTTACCCAAGTAAAGGGGGCTGTGATGTGTTTTTTTTTTTTCTCTCCTTCTCCTCCAGAGTTTAAACTCAAAAGTAAAAGGAAGGTTGTTCTTTTTTTCCAGCAACATCAGAGGTAATTGTCTGTAGAGGATGATGAGTGAAGTTTCTCTATTGCTGCAAAAAAGTACGAACAACAGTGTCACCGACAGCTCGTACACAAACGAGACAGCGTGGGTTACACAACCAAACAAACGAGGACAAATGTGTCAAAGTGTCTTGACGCCGGTGAAAGGAGACGTTCTCAAATGAGAAACACCTCGCTCATATCGGATGCGGTGGAGAGGTGAGGAGTCTGATGAAAGGCTCGTCTCGCTGTCAGCGGACGCCGGCGAGGGGTTTGATGAGGCGGTGCTGTGGTGTGCCGTGCGGCGCTCTGCTCCGCCTGCCGTGGAGACTTTTGCCACAGTAAACTCTACAGGGCCTGCACTCCCCCACGGCAGCTACTTAATGAATGAGGCGTGACAAATAATACAGCTTTGTGTGTGAGGAGCTTTATGGCCTGGCCTGCGCTTTGAGCCAGGCTCAGATATCGTTGGAGAGAGGGAGAGAGGGAGAGAGGGAGAGAGAGAGGGAGAGAGAGAGAGAGAGAGAGAGAGAGAGAGAGAGAGAGAGAGAGAGAGAGAGAGAGAAGAGAGAGAGAGAGAGAGAGAGAGAGAGAGAGGAGAGAGAGAGAGAGAGAGAGAGAGAGAGAGAGAGAGAGAGGATGGGAGTGTGAAAGATAAAGACAGAAGGAGAGAGAAAGAGGAATGGGGGGGGGAGTGTGAAAAATTGAAGAGGAGAGGTAGTAAAAGAGAGGGGGAGTGAGATTGATGGAGGGAGGAATGAACCAAGATGTGAAGATGGAGTGAGAAAACAAATGTGAGGAAGAGGCGAGAGAGCAAAAGAGAGTTGGAAAGAAACCGCTCAGACCTGTTTTTTTTCCCTCTCTCGCTCTCTTTCTTTCTGTGCCTGTCTTCAGAGGCCCTCCGTCTTTTTTGGCTGCCTTGGAGGTCCTTTGAGTCATGGGGAATAAAAGCAGAGATCGGAGGCCGCGAGGTGGCCCTGCAACCCGAGCTCACATTGATCAGGTTTCAGACGCGGCTCCTTTCACACCCCAAGCGTCGGGAAAGTGGCGGAGTTGCCATGTCAACGCCACCTTGTGGCATTCCATTTGATGTCATTGATTGGAGGGGTGGGGGGGGGGGGGGGGATCTGTTCATGATCTGTTCAAGATGTGTAACACTGTCTTTACATTGATCCTTGGTTTCATGTTTACCTGAGATACATTTCACAGAAGCATCATTGTGCTACTACCATCAACTAAAAAAAGTGTCTTCAAATTATCAAGTCTCTCTATCATTTACTAAAGAAGAACATTTTAGGAACCACAGTCCTGAGTATACAGTATGTGTGAGTCATTTAGCAAGTTGGATAATATTTTCATCAAACATTTCATACTACTAAACATTATCACACCATCTCCCAGCATTTGATTCAATGCTACTCCCACTGTGGGAAATGAATGGGCTGGACTGAACAGTGCTATGTTGTTTCTGTTCCATTAGTAATGATTAATCTGAGTTCCTACTGTACGGGGCTGTCATGCTGTATTCAGCCCGTCCTGGTTGGGGGGGATCTGTGCCTTGGCTCTCCCCTGCAGTGCCTGATTATTCTCTTCAGTAAGCAGGTCAGGTCCTCTGTGCCCCCTGGCAACATTGGAGCGCTCCCTCCTCCTCCTCCTCCTCCTCCTCTCCTCCGCTTCTCTCCTCTCCTCTCTTCTACCCGCTTTCCTGCCCTACAGCCCCACTCCTCCTCTCTTTTCCTCTCTTCCCTTTATCCATCTCTCCATCTCAGTGATCCTCTACTCTCTCCCTACCATCCTCCTCTGTTTTTCTCTCTGCTCTCTCTCATCCTCTCATAGTCCTACTGACCTTTCCTCTCATCTGTCCATTCCCCGACTCTTCACATTTATGTTCAGCTCCTGTTGGTCGTGTGTCTGTTCTGTCTGTCTGCCACCACCACCAAGGCCGTCTGCTCATCAGCTCTCCCAACCCAACCTCTTTTCTCTACACGCTCTTGTTCATGTCTCCTTCATGTCTCTCCTCTCTTCTCCTTTCTGCTCCCCCCTCACCCCAAGTCCTATTCTATGTTCACATACACACACACACAGACACTCACACACACAAACACACAGAACTCCTAAAGCTTCTGCTCCAACTGGCCTGACAGATGTTCCAGAGCTGCGAAAACATAAAAGATTTGCTCAACACAAATGCACATGTTCCTCAGGGAGAGTGGGTTAGGGTTAGAGTAAGAGTGGAGTCATGCTGGCAGCCAGTGTTAAGAACCAGAGCCCTGGGTTATATAAGATGCTTATGTGTCACGTGTGCATGTTTGTTTGATACATACTTACTTCATCATACTTGCATCATCTGGCTCTTCTGGATAGACTGTGGCCCAAATGATGGCATTTTCTGTTCCAGTGCTGTGGTTTTCCATCTTCATGCGGGGCTGTGTGTTTGCTGTGTGTTTGCTGTGTGTTTGCTGTGTGTCTCTTCTGTGTGCGATGCTCCTGCTGATGCCAGACCTGGGTTAGGACTGGTTGGGTTGGGGTGTTTTAGGGTCAGGTCGGGTCAGTGTGTGTGTTAGTGTTTCCTGAAGTCCATGCTGGACCCTTCTGTGTCTGGAAGGGACCCAGGGCTCAGGGTCGCTCATTGATGTGTTAAAATTAGTGTATGTGTGTGCTAATGGGGCATAGGCAGAGAAACACACACACACACACACACACACACGCCTCCAGGGCTGTGTCACACACACACACACACACACACACACACACACACACACACACACACACACACATGCCTCCAGGGCTGTGTCACACTCTCCATTTCCTTGCCCCCTTCAACTCACCATGTCTCTTTCTCTCCATTTCTACTTTCTCCATTCTTTCGTTCTCTGTGTTTGTCTTTCTTTTCCTGTGAGGTTAGTCTGATAGCAGTATACTCATAGGGCGGGGGCTGGGAGGGGGATGTGCCCTCAAGCCTCTGAGCTACACTGTGATGACAGTATGAGTGTTTTTATTTTTCCTGCCTTTGTATGTCAGTATCATGTTAGTCTTTACGAACTTTGACACTACTGTCACAATTTACACACTGTGAAAATCTGTTACAAAAAAATACAAAACTTAATTAAGTATTAAAAGGCTTAACTCACTGCCGGAAGACGATCTCAAAATGCAATTTTGTCTGTGACTGCGCAGAGCGCAACGGATTGTAGAGCAGATCCGGCCCTAGTCTGGCCCTTATCCGTCCCTAGTCTGGCACCGATCCGTCCCTAGTGTGCCCCTTATCCGTCCCTAGTCTGGCCCTTATCCGTCCCTAGTCTGGCACCGATCCGTCCCTAGTGTGCCCCTTATCCGTCCCTAGTCTGGCCCTTATCCGTCCCTAGTCTGGCACCGATCCGGCCCTAGTCTGGCCCTTATCCGTCCCTAGTCTGGCCCTTATCCGGCCCTAGGCTGGCACCGATCCGGCCCTAGTCTGGCGCTGATCCGGCCCTAGTCTGGCCCAGGTGTGGTGGATCTGTGTAAATTGTGCCAGAGCAGGGCCCCATCTGAAGCTTTATCCCCCACCAGGGAGATCTGCCTGTTCCGCTGCATCACCTCAGGGACCTCTCGTCTCGTAGCTCGACTTCTCATGGTGAAAAGCAATTAATATTGAAACTGATTACTTGGAGTGACGTGCTAGCAGTTCAAAGCCTTACTTAGCCTTATTAAGCGTTTATGAAGCTTTTTGTTGTGACAGCAGTTTGTAGCTTTAGGTCAGAGTGGTTTCTTGTTTATTGGCTGGCTGTGGCAGGTGGTGGGTCTCTGACCTTTTCGCTGTGTGCTACATCCCCTCTCCAGCGCTGCTGTTTCCTGCTCTGCCTCTCACCTCATTTCCCCCTGTAGCACATTGGCTCTTTGCCTTTCCTTCTGTAATCCACCTAATCTATAATGGATGTCATTTCCCTCACCTTTGCCTTGCTTCCTAATCTATCTGGGTCTCTGCTTCCAGTCTTCCTCACTTTGACATTTCTCCATCAAGCTGTAACGTGTGTGCTAGATGTACACCTGCCAGCGTTTTAAAGCTAATCTTTAGCATGAATGAGTCAGACCTTGAAGCTTCATTTAAGTGCTGTGATGAGAATGAGCGTAGCCGTGCAGAGTCTGGAGCGGGTGCATCTAGTGGGCACAGAGAACAGACTCAGACACATTCCAGTCACTCCTGTTCAATCAAGACATTGAATCACCAGCCAGATCCCTGTAGACCCTGAGAGGTATTGTCTCAGGAGCTGGAAATAACTTACCCCGGTGTGAGGCAAAGAAATCTACTCCTTTGAATCATCATGAGTAATAGTACAAGTCAGTCATGTTTTATTGAAATGTTGCCTTTAGGAAGTCAGTCTTGTGACAAGTCAGCCTAGTGTTTTTTGTAATAGGTCTAGCTGTCTTAGAGAAACGTTTATGACAAATAGACCCTCTGCCCTCTCCATGTCCTCATACAGTCTCTCCTCTCCAGCTTACTATCATGAGCATCTTTGGCTCTGAACAACATGACATCTCATTCCTACAGTGCACCGTGCCCCTCCGTCTAACCCAGATGAGATGATGTGTGTGTGTGTGTGTGTGTGTGTGTGTGTGTGTGTCCCTACACATGCTCCTCTCCCCACATCATTCCCAAGATGCCTCAATACACACGCTAATGATGGTGCGATGGGAAAAGTAAATGCTCGTTTTGCTGGGTCTTCATTATGGGATGCCCTGCCGTCCGGGTGCAGTCATTCAGAATGAAGACTGGGAGCATGCGAGTCCCCATGTAATCCCCCCTGCATGATGTGTGTGGACATGTTTTGACTGGAGGTTTGAAATGCAGGCCAAGGGATGCTGCAGAACGAGGAAGCATCGGATTCTGTCCTCTCTAGAGACTCACTCGCACGCAACACTTTCTCAAGTGACCTCTAGAAGTGTGTTTATGAAACGCTGTCTTATTTAATGTATTTTTTCAGTCTGCTTAAGTGTCCTGTTCCCCCCTTAGAGTGTAACACCTGGTCTTTGTTCACAGGTTTGCCACCAGAGAGCCCAATGGCCTGCTGCTCTACAACGGACGCTTCAACGAAAAGCATGACTTCATCGCTTTGGAGATCATTAACCAGCAGATCCAGCTGACGTTCTCTGCAGGTACCTAGAGGGGTGGGGTGTGGGGTAGGGGGGCAGGGCAGTGTCCTGTCACATGAAATTCTCATGGGAGAGGGCCACTTGGGTGTCGAGTTCAGACTCCTGTTTTTAAGATCATTGATGCCATTTCCCCAGTTTACTTCTCCTCTTACTAGCTGACAATGGCTCCATCTATCAATCATGTCGGCTCTATTTTGAACCAGCACACGGGGGCTTTTTATCATGTAGCTCACTTGATCCCAATCTGGGCGTTCATTTCAGCCTAAATACCCCTGGGGCCACGGAAAGCCCTTTTTTAACTCTTAAAGAAGGAAACTGAATCTAAGGGAAAGGCGCTGACCTCTCGTGACCTCTCACCTCCGCAGGCGAGACGAAGACGACGGTGTCGCCTTTCATCCCCGGGGGCGTGAGTGACGGCCAGTGGCACGTGATCCAGGTGCACTACTACAACAAGGTAAGACACACCGTCATCGCCGCGGTAACAACATACGCACAGCGGGTCGTCGTCTAAGGGTTTGGGTTGTTCTAAACAGCCGTCTCCCCTCCGGCTTCAGTGAAGAGAGGGTTGGATGGCTGTTGGGAGTCCTTCATGCTCTGACATGTGTGATGGAGGAGTTTTTGCGCGATCCCCATGCACTTGAGCAATCCCATGCTGTTGGGAGCATTCACGCTTCCTGAGCATTTGTGAGAGAACGTTGGCTCCTGCCAGCTACAAGCAATCTGTGTGCGATTCCATCCTTTTCTCTTCTTTACTTCTCTCTTTTCTGCTCTTTACTCGTGCCTGCTTTCTTCTCTGGACTGCCACAGTTTTTACAACCCTGTCAGAGTAACCTGCCACAAACTGGCCAAACATGCAGCAAAATTGTTGAAGACCCCATACATTTTCACACTTGTCAAAAAAATGAATTTTCCTTAGGTTAAGGTTTTACAACCTTTAAAAGGTCTAAACCAAATATTTAAATATTCTACCAAAAAAACCCAAAGCTTAAGGATATAGAGTGTAGGGGTATCTCCTAGTGGGAGATCCTTACTCTCACGCATGTGTTGAATAATACTAAACCGTAGCCCTTATCTGCTCCCCCATCCCCTTCAAACACTCCACAGCCTTCTGTGAAAGCTGCCAGGGTGTCGTGTGTGTGTGTGTGTGTGTGTGTGTGTGTGTGTGTGTGTGTGTGTGTGTGTGTGTGTGTGTGTGTGTGTGTGTGTGTGTGTGTGTGTGTGTGTGTGTGTGTGTGTGTGTGTGTGTGTGTGTGTGTGTCATCCTGCAGCACTGTGACAGGTGTGAGCACCTCTACTGGCACTCTGCGGAGGAGGAGGAGGAGGCAGGTGGTGGGGTGGAGAGCCAGGATGAGTGTAGCCTCAGCATCCGAGTATGGGGGTGGGGGCGATCAGGGTGGTGGTGGTGGTGTGGTGGTGGTGGTGTGGTGGTGGTGTGGTGGTGTGGTGGTGGTGGTGTGGTGGTGGTGGTGGTGTGGTGTGGTGGTGTGGTGGTGGTGTGGTGGTGTGGTGGTGGTGGTGTGGTGGTGTGGTGTTGGTGGTGTGGTGGTGTGGTGTTGGTGGTGTGGTGGTGGTGGTGTGGTGGTGTGGTGTTGGTGGTGGTGGTGTGGTGTTGGTAATGGAGGCCTTTAGGGACTGCGTGGGCACGCACTGGCATGTTTATCAAGCAGACGCCTCTCTCTCCCTCTCATTTGCTCTCTCTTTCTCTCTCTCTTTCTTTCTTTCTTTCCCTTTCGCTCTCCGCTGTGTCACTCCTGCCAGTCTGCACTGAAGGGATGGCAGATCGGGCCGAGGTCCAGACAGAGAGGAATGCAGAGCGAGAGGGAGGGGGAGGGAGAGAGAGAGAAAGAGAGGAGAGAGAGGGAGATGGAGAAAGATGAAGTATGAAACAAAGTGTGATTCAGGCTACTGGATGCTTTCCCAGCAAGACACTGTGATTCAAGGAAAGGGGAGTTGGCCACTGAACGGAGGTGTTTTTTTTTTTTTGTAGCTAGAGGCTAAAGTCTATTTTCTTCTCTATCTATCAGTCAGGACTTAAGAGTCCCATCAAGAACTTCCCAACTCCTCCATCCCCCCCAGTCCAGGCACTTTCCCACCCCTCCCTCCTCCACTCTCACACAGGATGTGACATTTCAGGCCATTCAGGAAGTCACTTTGCATCACAAAGCTGTTGCCAGGCAACCCCCCAGAGTGTGGATATTCTAGTCTGTGACTGTGATAACACAGCCATGACAGATTCCAGAGCTTGTGCAACTTTAAGTTTGAGGGGGTTGGTTATGAAGTAGGGGGGCGTGGGCCAAGGAGACGGGGCTTTTTAGCACTTTCAAAGAAGGCAGAAAGTTCTTGCTTGTCAATCATGTGACATGGGTGATCAAAGGTCACCAGCAGCTTCTGGAACAAGACAAGCAACAAGTTCATTTGACTCTTCACTGCTAATTACAGATGCCCTGAATGTCTCTCAGAAAAGGCAATTACCCTCAAGACTTCTTTTAATTAAGTCAAGACTGTAAGATGACCCAGAGGGAGAGAGAGGCACTCACGGGGGAGTGCTGCTGATGACTTTGACGGTTGGAAAAAGACATAAAACTGGACATTGCTGGCTGAGGCAGGAACTGATGGTGACCACCCCCACCCCACCCCACCCCAATCAGAGCTCTGTGTCCCACTCCGCTGAAAGCTCATTGGTCCAGCTCCTGCAGCGCAATCTTTCAGTGCTGGCTCTGCCCTCCTGAAGCCATCCCACAATGCCTTGCGGCCTCACAGCGGCCTGCAGGCCCTCGCAGCGGGGAAGGCATTGGAGATTGAAAAGTGCCTTTCTGGCGGAGAGCGAGCACGGTGTGGAGAATGGCAATGACCGCGTGCTTTGTGCTGGTCCCAGCCCTGAAAGCCTCGGCCCTGGGGTGGTGCCCCTCTCACTCTCTGTTGAAGGCTGAACAGGAGCAGAGTAGCAGAATGAAATGAAAAGAGGAAGGGAAAAAAGGGAGGGAGAGGGGGGAAGAGAAAGGAGAGGAAAGACAGACGGACAGACCAAGGGGAAGAAGGGTAGCAAAGTGGCAGCGGTGATAAAGGCTTTTAGCCAAAAGACAGCGCCACAGGGCTAACCCGTCTCTGCATCGCCATGGAGACCTGTCCATCAATCACAGGATGGGTAACATTCCACTGATCCCTCCCCGAGTCTCCTGCCTGCTGAAGGTCATGGCTGGTTCCTCCTGTCACTGCAGAGGGTCAGGCCTGAAAACTCAAACTCAGACTCCCATGATCCTTGGTCAGCATTATTTGAGGAAGCACGGGGAGATGGAGGGGGTATGTTTGTAGTCCTGAGCAAATATGTGCTCTCCAATCAGCGTTGACAGCACTGGGCTTTTGTTTGGCTGAGCCGGCGCGTCTGGCTGGCATTAGCCACGGGTCAGCGCTAGTCAGTCAACAGCCATGACGGACGGACGGATGGATGGATTGTCGCCGTGACGGCATGGTGGTCCCTGAGCGTCCACCAGACGGCCAAGACCCAACGCTCAACACCAAGGTCACTGCAGCGAAACCAAACACACTGGGCCAGGAGCCATTCCGGACCATTCCAGACCTTTAGTTGTCAGAGGCTTAGTTTTGGGGACCGTGGAAATGACCGTGTCCAGAGAGATTTGTGGATGGGGGTTGATGTGAGAGGATTGAGTTGGATGGGAAGAAGGGGGGGGGGGGTTGCGGAAGGTCATTATAGACAGTTTTGGAACAGCAAGGATGTTGTTTGGTTCCATCTTGTTTTGCATCACAAGGCTGTTTCCTTGTGGACTTAAGTTGAACATCGGCAACAAAAACGTCAGGACTGCTCCTTGGTGTCTATAGTTATCTAATTGACGTTTGAATGAGGGGAGATTAGTCACAGATCAGTGTAAAATGATCTATTAGTTCTACTATGTTTTGGCATTAATTAACGACGCAGGAGAAACTACAAAACTGAAGTGCATAATTTAAGCATCTTTTCAGACAGAATTAGGTCACCACGCTTATCTTGTGCCTTTATCAGTGTCTGGCACACAGACAGAACATAAACTTTTACCGATTGTATTCGCGAAGGCCTGCAGAAAGGGAGTTGCCCCTTTCTGGCACATTCCCAAGCCAAGTCACAAGGCATCTCACCCTATATGAGTGTGTGGACCATCTCATTGCCCCTAACCCTCGTAGCTTGCATCTATATAATCTAATTCTTAGTAATGTAATGAGAACCACATGAGTCGATCATATCTGTATCTTTTTTCATCTCTCTTTCTTTGGGGAACCTTGATTTTTTTTTTTTTTTTTGTCCGGCTTGGCTGAAGACCTCCAGTTAACCTGTGTGAAAAAAGTCAAACTACTTCATCAAGCTCTCACTGTAACAGTGTAGGAAGGTTGCACAATCCAGGTGTGTGTGAATGCGGATGCATTAAGTGGTGTGATGCAGGAGTGATAAGCCACACAAAAGCGGCAGCCACCATTAGCCACCTACAGCATGTGCTGGTCCTGAGACCACACCTTAGTTTTCACTTGCCTGTGATTCTGTATGTGTGTAGGGGGGTGGTGGTGTTTGCTTTCTTGTGTTTGGATTCGTCCATGTGTGTTTTGGGTGATGTGTGTGTGTTTGTGTGTGTTTACCCTGACGTGTGTTTGCTCGCTTACATGTGTGTTTGCGTAAGTGTGAATGCACACACACACACACACCACACACACACACACACACACACTTGTGTGTGTGACAGTGTTAGTGTGAATGTGTGTGTGTGTGTGTGTGTGTGTGAATGTGAGTGTGACTGTGTTAGAGAGATGAGGGATCGCTATGTCCTCTGCTTGCCTCCTCGTCGGTTGCGCTGACTCGAGTCTTTAACCTGCGGTGGTGGTCGATGCCCGCCTCCCTCTGACCTGGGAAGAGAGGGCCCAGGCTGAAAAAGGGTCGTGACCTTTATTGACGGAGTCATTACTCCCTCTCCCTCCCCCTCCCCCCTCTCCCTCCATTGATTCTGCTAGCAGTGAAAGGAATCCTTTGTTAAAGGGGAGATATTCAGTTGTCTTAGGGAGGATGGGGGTTTAAATGGGCGCACTGTGAAGGGGTTTATCAACCTTTATGTGACTGCTGTTGAATTTGGGTAATTGTTTTTGAGTCCAGGGAAACATTTTGACAGCGTACCAAAATCAATAGTTTTATTTTTTTTTGTATTTTTGTTTTAGCTTGCTTTTTTTCTGATTTGGTAATAAAGTTAGTGGCAAAGAAAAATAAAAGGGCAAAAGTTTGCTCAAGTGAGAAATAATTAAAAAAAAATTCTGAGGTCATTTAGAAAGTTGATTTGCGGTGAGAAAAGGGATAATGTCCGCGCCTGGGTGTGGGTTTAGAGTCACATACTCGCATAGAGCTCTCCACATCTCCGGCACGCTGTTTTAAATAGTACCGCCTGATGGGAGTTTCTATCTTTGTATTCTTTCATTTGGAGGCACCCAGACAGGCCAGCACTTCAGACGTCTGAATAACAGATAAATTGGGAAGGAATCCTTAAACATTCTCTAATACCGCCTCAGTGTATTTTTATCCCAGGCCTGACAAACGATGTATTTATAAAAACCCAAAGCAAGCGCTGGGCAGACAGACAGGCCTGATGGGGAAACGAGCCTCACATGATCACACTCAACATGAAACAACAGATCCTAAATTTCACTGAGGAATGTTCACCATCCAGTCCACCTCGCTATCCCCTCAGTCTCTTTATTGATCGTAAAGAATAGACACACCACAACAATCTGACGGGGTTGGGGTGGTATGTGTTTGTTCCTCCTAGTGATCTACTGCCCTGGTAGAGGTCAGCTTCACCCCTGCTTTAACCCACTTGCCCCTGCTCTTGTTTCACTGCTGAAGCGCTTGATTAGCTCCGAGTACTGTAGCTAAATGAGTGTGTGGTTGAACCCTGCAGTAGGGGCAGGTAGGGGGTCAACACAGAGAGAGAGAAAGAGAGATTATGTGCGTGCCAGAGAGGTGCTGCATCTCAAATCTGCCATACCCCCCCTCTCTCTCTCTCCCTCTCTCCCTCTCTCCCTCTCTCTCTCTCTCTCTCTCTCTCTCTGCGTCATGAGTAAGTTGACCTCCCTGTGGAGGATGGTGACGGCTCCTGGTGGCTCTCAGTGAGCTGTCAGAGGCTGGCTCAGCTCCAGGCCCCAACTCCTCATTTCCTGTCCGTCACGCTCCATCTCTCAGTCCGTATACTACCCCACGTGCTCCCTACCACACACACACACACACACACACACACACACACACTCTAGCTCTCCTTCTCTGTATCTCTTACACAATGCTCTGATAGACATGCTTTGTCATAAGCTGTGCACTCTGCCATGAGCTCCCTACTGCATGCACACACACACACACACAAACACAGACTGGGACAGGATTTGTAAGGTGTGTGTGTGTGTGTGTGTGTGTATTCTACATGACATGTGATCCCTGCCACACACATTCTCTCCCACATGTCCTTTTGAGTATATAATCTCACACTCAGATGTGTACACTCACACACTCACACTCTACCACTCTGAGCTCATGCCGTCTCATGCATTTTGCAGTTTTCACATACTTTTACACATGAACTCGTCGCTTCCCATCACACACACACACACACACACACACACACACACACACACACACACACACACACACACACACACACACACACACACACAGTCTTTTTCTCAGGTCATATGCATTCTCATGCTATCTCTTATCAGACACAGTCTGTTGCACAATCACATTTATACACACGCTCTTAAACGTATCATGTCACACCACCTCTTAGATCACATACCACTACTGAATATGTTCCCATTCACACTTGTGGGCACTCACACACACTCTTCTATCTGATTTTACACCCACACTCCACTGCACAGGGGAGTCATGCCTGATAAGGGGCAAGACTGATCCAGGGTCAGTTGCTGGTTGTGGTGTGTGTCAGATCACTGCCTAGATGACTAGGAGACGCTGAGTGGAGTGAAAATACAAGCAAAAACATTGAGGACAGAATTAATTTAATATTTATGCTGTATTTTTTTTACCTCCCCCCTTGTCTCTCCCTACTCCCCTATGTTCTCTTTCCTCTGTTTGTCTTTGTCTCTCTCTCTGTCTCTCTCTCTCTCTCTGTCTCTCATCTCCCCTCTTTCCACCTCCTGCCTGTCTTTCTCTCTCTCTCTCTTTCTTTCTCTCTCTCTCTTTCTTTCTTTCTCTCTCTCTGTCTTTCTTTCTTTCTTTCTTTCTTTCTCTCTCTCTCTCTCTCTCTCTCTCTCTCTCTCTCTCTCTCCCTCTCTCAGCCTATTCTAAACCAGGCCGGCCTACCTCAGGGCCCATCGGACCAGAAGGTTGTCGTGGTGACTGTGGATAACTGTGACACATCTGTGGCACTGAGATTCGGTCACGTGATTGGGAACTACTCCTGCTCAGCCCAAGGCAGCCAATCAGGATCTAAGAAGTAAGGACTAGGAAGTGAAACAGTGTTTTTTTTTTTTCTTTCTCTGTTTTGGGAATACTGTAGATTTGGGGGGAGCTGTTATTGGATGACAGAAGGAACAATTCCATATATCTACTCCAGCTTTTATCAGTTGCTGTTTTTCGGAGAGTAAAGCCTATACTGTTGACATATAGACACTGAAAGTTTGTTAATTGAGCAGTTCACCTGAGCTTCCTATTTGTACTAAAGAACTTTTCCTCTTTCCTCTCAGCCACATATACTCCTTATCACGGTTTCAGTCCTATGAAATGACCATCTACGTGTCTGTGTGTGTGTGTTCAGATCTTTAGACCTGACGGGTCCTCTGCTGCTGGGCGGCATCCCCACACTGCCTGAGGACTTCCCCGTTCAGAACAGGCAGTTTGTTGGCTGCATGAAAGATTTGCGCATAGACAACCGCCACATCGACATGGCCAGCTTCATCGCCAACAACGGCACCCTCCCTGGTGAGAGCCTGCTGACCGGACAGGCAGCATTTTGTATAGAACTTTCCAGAACATGATCCACATTGTTACATCCTTCCCAAGATAATGATCCTACAGCTTCTGCAGCACGTGTCCCACTGATCTAGCCTTTGTGTATGTTTGGTCACTGCTCTGTATAGATAAAATCCAGCTAATTATGACTCCCAGGGATTTGGGATTTGGACAGTTTTCAATTTTGATGAAACTAATCTTTCTAATGTGGTTTTTAGTTGCTGATGGTTAAGATGGTAGTCCCCAGAGCAGACTTTTACAGCCATCATGAATGTTTTAGCACCCTTTACTTATGGATGTTTAATTAGGACCCATAAGAGTGGTCATGGATGTTAATCTCAACATCACTCTGTGTGTCCCAGGCTGCTCTGCCAAGAGGCACTTCTGCAACACCAGCCCCTGCCTAAACGGAGGCACCTGCGTTAATCTGTGGGGATCCTACAGCTGTGACTGCCCCCTAGGCTTCGGAGGACGCAACTGCGAGAAAGGTGAGCCTGACGGATGGCTTGGTACATACACAAAATCATACCTCACATTCACTCAAAAAGCAAAAGCAAGCATTTGTACACACACACACATACATCACACATTCTCTCACACACACACACATATACAGACCCAAGTATACACGCGCTCCCTCACACACACACACACACACACACACACACACACACACACACACACACACACACACACACACTCATCAGCACACACACACACACACTCATCAGCACACACAGACAGAGACTCACTTGGGGGCGGAGGGGGTCCTAGTCGGATTACAAGCAGTGTGATTATCCAGTGACTCGTGCCAGCATAAGCAATCCGGAAAGACCAATTTTGTGGCTCAGACATTTCCCCAGATATCAGCATGAAGCCATTCCTGCCCTTTTACACCCTTGACCTGACCTCAACCCTGCTGATGAGATGGGGTCAGTAAAAATGGTTTTAGCGTTTGGTCTGAGTTCCGCCTCCAGTGGAGGTTAGTGCAGTGAGGGGAGGTTTGTGTAAGGAGATGAAGAGTAATCATGAGGAGACCCCCAGGGAGGACTTTCTGACGCCAAACGAAATGGGATTTTTACTGTAGCTGATTTATAATATTAGAGGTTGAGCCCTGCTGCATATGCACACACACAGACACAGACACAGACGCACACACACGCACACACACGCACACACACGCACACACACGCACACACACACACACACACACACACACACACACACACACACACACACACACACACACACACACACACACACACACACACACACACACACACACACACACACACGGTGGCAAAGAAAAGCCTTCCACCCCTTGCTGTGCTTTCATTACAGTGAATGTAATGTGTGTGTGTGATGTGTCTACAAATCTGCTAGAGAGTGCATCTCACAGCACAATCTTCCATAGGTTGTGTGTGTCTTTGCTTTCAATGACAGATGTACCAGGATACAGAGGAGACTCACTGGTTCTCCCTGTGTGTGTGTGTGTGTGTGTGCAGTATTCCATTAAGTTATAGGAGGTGTATTCACTCTTGATAAGCTGATTAATAATGACTTTGAGAATGAAGGTGGGGGTGGCAAGAGAGAGTTTCCTTCTCAGTCTGCTGACAATGACGACCCCCCCCCCCCCCCAAGAGAAGAAAAAGGCTGAGATGGAGTCTTTCAGTGGCAGACAGAGAGAAATGGTGGGGAAACAGTAGAGGAGGCGGAGGTGAGAGACAGAGAAAGGGAGTGTGAGAAAAAGGAGGGGGGTTGAAAGAGGGGGCGCATAGCGAGGTTGCGAGAGCGTGGTGGGGGTGTTGTAGAGTGAGGACGATGGATGGGGGAGGGGGGGAGAGAGAAGAAGAGGGGGAAGACAGACTAACCCCTGTGAGCTACTCGTCCCTCTAGGACAGGAAGCGAAGAAGAGGAGGCAGATTGCAAGTGAACATTTCTTCGTCTCGTCGGTCGCCCGCGCTCTGTCTCTTTGTCTTGGTTTCACACTTACACTCTGTGCCTTTCACACTCTATCTTTCTTTGTGCCTAGGTTTGTCTCTACTCTTTCCACCCAGCCTCCTCTTCTCTAATCTCTCTCTCATCTCTCATATATATCTCTCTCTCTCATCTATCTCTCTCTCTCTGTGTTCATCAGTTACTCCACACACTCGTTTACTTTTAAAGACGGCAGTGAAGAACATGGGCAAAAGTTCTCTGGTATCAGCCAGTTAAAAGTCCCCGTCGATGTGACACTCCTGCCCCTTGTGGGCTCCTCAAGGAGACGTCCGCCACTGAACCTCACTCGCACACATCCGTCTCTTGCATGTCTGAGTGCCCATGACACACTGGGATGGTCTCGGAGTGTTTATCTCCAGCCAGTCAGGTGGCGTCTGGCGCGTGTCATGCGTGAGGTTATTAATTATTGATCAACAGTGAGGTCCTCTGTGTTTTGTGATGTTTGCGTGTGTGTGTGTGTGTGTGTGTGTGTGTGTGTGTGTGTGTGCGTCTGCGTGGCTCTGAAACAGGTAGATCGAAGATGAGCTGGAGGAAGCATTTTAACACTAGTCCTGTGTTGTGTGGGTTTGTTTGTTTGTGTGTCTGAGTTTTGTTTGTGCGCATTTATATTCATACCAGTATGTGTGTGTGTGCGCACGCATGCACTGTTGTTCTCAGGGGTGTGTGTGCTGTTATTTGTAAGTGTGTCAGTGTGCAAGCGGGTCTGTGTGTGCATGTGTGACGGGAATAAAAACAGGTGGCTTACTCAGGATAACTGCCAGATCTACCCCCACCCCAATCTCATCACAGTTTAGGTGCTACCTGCACAGTTAAGAATCTTCTCTTTCCATGGACACATGAACACTAACACTAACACACACACACACACACACACAAACATTTCTCATACATTCTCACCATCACTGACTCATGAGACCAGCTGTATGGTGGTTCGATTGTGATTATTTAATGAATGGATTGGAGCTGGTGTTCCATGCTCTCTTAACTTCTCTGTTCTCTGAGTGTAGAGGTGAACTTGTGTAGCTGTTCATCTGGGTGAGATGCTGTAGCAGCGCTGTGTCTGGACACTCACCTGTAGGAGGTGTCAGGTGACACGTGACTTGTCACCCTTTCTGATTCCACCACTGTTCTCTCTCTCTCTTTCTCTCTGTATCTGTCTTTCTTTAAAAAAAACAACCTTGTTCTCTTGTCCGATTCACGCAGTGATGCCAAACGCTCAGCGTTTCCAGGGCAACAGCCTGTTGCTGTGGAGCAATTTGGCGGTGTCTGTGACGTTGCCATGGCAGCTCGAGATCATGTTCCGAACCCGGGAACCAAGCTCAACCCTGTTGCACCTGACAGCGGGTCAGCACCACAACCTGACTCTGCAGGTGAGACACACACACACACACACACACACACACACACACACACACACCCTCTCTTTACAACAAGCCAGCATTACAATATCATGATGAGGTGACGCATGCCTACCTCACACTTGTTGGGGATCCAAACATCCACACCATTTACACATAGAGACGTCACGTCCCCACCCACACACACACACGTACACACGCTCCTCACAATTAATCAGCATCATTGTGTTGCTCTAGTGTTGAGATGATGACACATTTCACACTTGAAGGTGACCCCAAATTGTATCCCAACACCCACAGCCCTCGCCCACATACACCTGGCACAGACCACTTAGGCAAAAAAATGCAAAATAGTGGAAAACAACTTCTGCCACATTAATGCTAATTCACACACACACTGCAGAATCTCTCTGAAGTTCATTCTATTTAACCTCATACTCCAGCTGCACTCCTAATCCCTACCAGCCCCCGTCTAGCGGAGGCTCCCCGGTATCTGGTAAACTCGGTGGGTGCCATCTGTGTGCATGTCGGATGAAATAAAGCTGAAACTGCTCCCAAGCCTTTCTCTTGTGATTAATCACACGGTGGCCGCTTGAGCACATGCAGTCGGGGTCTCTGCTGGGATCCCCCTCTCATCTCCCCACGGGTCTCTCCTGTACACTGCATTCAGCATCAGTGTCACTCACAGTGCACCAAACCACACCACCAGCGCAGCCATGCCTGTGCAGTAGGAGAGCGCCATCTGTTGGCCTGGTGGAGCGCATCAGGCGCTTTTAATATTTCATGTGCAGAACAAAGGCAGCCAAATTACAAGCTGTTCTTGTTTTTGAAGGAGGCTGAGCAGCAGGGCAGATGTTGCCATAGCTACACACTATGTTATAGAGGATCTGCTGTTTGTATGAGTTAATGGAGGGGAGCTCCCAATCCCTGACCTTGAACACCATGGGCAAAGTGGATGTGATGATTGTATGTGCTTGGTCACATTTACTACTGCTCATTCTTTCCTGTTTGTCCTCCATGTGTTATCTCCTCTCATCTCCTTTCTCCCAATTGCCCTCTATCTCTCTCTCTCTCTCTTCTCTGCTCTCCCTCTCTTTCTTTCATTCTGTTCCTGCTCACCTCTCTGTGCTGATCTCTCTCTCTCCCTCCACCCCACCCCTCCCCCCATCCTCTCTCTCTCTCGCTCTCTCTCTCTCTCTCTCTCTCTCTCTCTCTCTCTATAATTCTCTCTCTCACACAGCTGAGGGAGGGCAGACTGCAGCTTCTGGTGCAGCGTGGTGAGGACTCTGGGCTGTCTCGTCTTGATGATGTCACAGTGAATGATGGGGACTGGCACCACGCACAGGTGGAGCTGCGGGGAGCTGCTGGGGGTGGAGCAGGACGCCACAGGGTTGTGCTGACCTTTGACCACGGCCTCTACATGGTGAGATACGAACACACACACACACACACACACACACACACACACTCACACTCACAATCTGATAATGTACACAGTCTGTACAAAGACATGCATTGATTTATGCTCACATTTACACACTTATGCATACACACATGGCATTCACAGACTCACTTCAATATCTGTGCACCTACACATGCAGAGGCAAATAGCATACTAAATACTCTGACACATACACACACACACACACACTCTTCCACAATGCACATTAAATCCTGTTATAGCTTTATAAAGAATTGCTTAGTGGCTTTGATATGACACAACTCCAGTCCTATCGTCAGTGTGTTGCCTGAAGACCCGACCAGTTGCGCTGACCCTCATTGTCGTACTATAATAACACCAGCTGAACCATGCTCTGAGTGGTGTGGGCGAGTGGAGATGAGGTCCCCATGTGGTGATGCCACTCATGTCTGTGGAGACTGGCATTGTGCATGTGGGCCTGTGCCATCTGCAGCTACCCGCTGGTGGATGTAAACACGACGCAGGGGTGGGCATATGGAAGGGCATGCCACGCTGCATGAGAATGAGTTCAAACAGAGTGTGTGTGTTTGTGTCCATATTGTGTGTGTGTGTGTGTGTGTGTGTGTATGTGTGTGTGTGGGAGAGAGAGAAAGAGGGTGTATGTGTGATTTTGAGTGTGTGCATGCATAAGAATGGCCTGTGTATGTGTGTGAGGGTGTGCCTACTCGTAGCCCATCTGTTACGTTCAGAGATTAAACTCCTGTTGCTGATGACGTGCTGAAGGAGGCACTATAGGAAACTGACATGTGTACCTGCAGAATCAGCTCCCTGGCCACAGAGGAGAGCATCACACAGTTCTTTTTGTGTAATGCCTAGGTCTGCGTGTCTACATGTGTATGGTAATTGTATATATGTAGATACACAACATATGCAATATTATATATATATATTAATAATATTGTTTTGTGCTCTCCTCCAGGCCAGTATGGAGGTGGACAACAAGCTGAAGGGGGCCAAACTGAAGACACTGAGTGTGGGGGGTGTCACTGGCAACAACGGCAAAGTGTTGCAAGGATTCCGTGGCTGCATTCAGGTGCCCTAGTTTTCACACACACACACACACACACACACACACTCACACACACACTCTCCCCGTGGTGCAACACTCCATGTAGTTTACAAGTCAGCTCCTCATTGTCATCTTTGTATTGTGTGTGATAATAGGTTAGTAGTAATACCACCGTTAACAGTAAGTGGTTATATTGATTACTCTTCTGTTACTGTGCTATGCAGGGTTCATAAGGATCTGCTCTTCTGTGTCCATCTATGTCTGTTCTGTATCTGTCTCAGGGTCTGTGTATAGCAGAGAGCTGCAGTGACATGGTGTCTCTGAGCCTGTGTGTGTGTGTATTGACGGTCTCCTCTTCTGTCTTTAGGGTCTGCGTATAGGGGACAGCTCCAGCAACATGGTGTCTATGAGTCTGTCTCAGGCCCGTCGGTTTAACGTGGATTCAGGCTGCAACATGGCAGACCCCTGCCTGTCCAACCCCTGCCCACGCAACAGCTACTGTAGCGATGACTGGGACTCATACTCCTGCACCTGCCACACAGGTGTGTGTGTGTGTGTGTGTGTGTGTGAGAGAGGTAGAGAGAGGGGGTGGGGGTTCTCTATTTTTATGAGGGTAATCAGCACATTCCCCCACTAGAAACAATATTTCATTGTGGTTTTGTTAAATGTCATCAGAGATAAATTCATGAGCATTAACACAGTTTCAAATGGGACTGACAGAAGAGGGGGTAGATGCTGCAGCTCTTCGTGCTTGTGACAATAAATGAATCTTCAATCTTGACTCACTTGAATTATTCACACTAGCCTGATTGTGTCTTCCTGACAGGTTACTATGGCACCAACTGCACTGATGCATGCATGCTGAACCCCTGCGAGCACCTATCAGCTTGCACCAGGAAGCCAAGCTCCTCCCATGGCTATGTGTGCGACTGCCCCAGCAACTACTTTGGCCAGTACTGCGAGAAAAAGTAAGCTTCTTTATAATGGCAGATTACATACCCAGGATTCCTCCTGGGTCGAATGGGGCATTTACAACTGGACAACTGGAGTTCACAAATACTACACTCATTTATTACCCAATGTAAGGTTGACTGAGGGTTGACCTATCTGTAACTGCAGGGTAAGGTATTTAGGATGAGTTAGAACACTCTGAGAGTTGTAGCTCTGGTC
>NC_045156.1:22546577-22719077 GCF_900700415.2 Clupea harengus
TTCCCTCCAACTCAGCAAAGATGCCAAGGCTGCCCTGGCCATTAATTCAGCAATGAAATATGATTTTTCCTAAATGGTCACTCACTGTGCAATAAACTGGCAGCTTTGTTCAACACATTTGGATAATGAATTTCCCTGACCCTTGGCCGATCCACAGACCCCCTCTTTTTACCTCAAATGTTTATTTGTTCTCATGAGAGGACAAAGCTTTAATAATGAGAAAGTGAAAAGTGTAGCCCCCATACACACACTTCATTTTCGCTGATTTGCAGATATTGTTGTTATTGTTTTCATAAGTAGCACAATAGAGTCTAATAACTTCTCACATAAACCGCAAAGTCCCCAGTTGACTCCTTGGTTGCCATGCAGGACATTTTACTTGAAAATGTAGCTCTCTGGCAACTTGTGGTAAGCGCCCCCCCACCCCCCTCATAGTGAGCTCTGGTAATTCTTCACCCTCCTCTCCATCGACCTCCTTCTGTCACAGCGCGCATTGCTTTTTTCCGAAATCCTGCCCAACCAGATGTGCATTCAGTAACACGTAACAACACATATCCAAGTTTTTTTTTTTTTTTTTTTCTTTTTTTCCGCTTTTAAATGTCCTTGGGCACACAGGTTGAGCTCACAAGTTACCCAAGTTGAAGGAGGAGATTGGTTGGGTGGGGGGTGGTTATACTCTCCTGACCTTGTGTTATCCATGAGGGACCTTTTCCATACGTTGGAAGAATTCTTGAAAATGGCCTTCAGCCACAGAAGAGTTGTTCTGAACAAAGGCACGGCTGAATAATAGCATCTTATAGAGGTCTGCTGTGAGCCAACAATGTGCAACATGTTTTTTGTTTCTTTGTGGATCCCAATACTTCCCACTTTGTAGAAGACTGGAATTGGTTTTAAAGACCTACTCTAGAGTGTAGGGAGGGCTGAGTGTCTATGTGTATGTGTGTTACATGTTGCCTTCAATGGTGCTTTTGATTGACAGAATCAATGAAAATGTCCGATAAGCTTCTGAGTCGGGGTTGAATGATGCAAAACTGAGCAAGAGGTTTTTTATATAGATATGAGGAATATGTGGCACTATGGCAGTGTGCTTTTATCAATATTTCAGTGTGGTTAATAAATAATGGACAATCATTTGTCTTTTATATTTTCTGCTAAATCCACAGATTGACTGTCTGGGTCTCAGGACTTGATATGGCTACAGTACAATACAGTATTTTTTATACTATTGAAAACATATCTCTAGAAAGAAGGAGAGGGGAATCTGTATCAACACACAATTAGACCATTGAGTAAAGGGATTTTGATGTCTTTGATGTAAGTAATGCATAGTGAGTGTCTGAGAAAAAAAAGCCTTTGCTTTGCATACATCAATGTTGGACATTTATCAAGCTGATATAAAAATATTTTTGTCTATAGTCTTGAAATTTAATTCAATTTCAGTTCTGAAGCTTAACTGTCTATGTAATGTGGTCTGTTAATGTTATATGTACAGTATGCGGATGACTCAGACACACTTCATTAAGATTGCTGAATAACACTAATTCAGTCTGTAGTTATGGAGACCATTTCTCTCTTCCTGGTACATTTTGTTCAGTTCAGTGGCACACAGTTTGTGACTACTCAGTGTGTTACTACACTTGTCTAAGATTAAAAGGGAGATAGATGCTGACGCCCTTCATAGTGAGTGGCCTGCCTGAGCACTCGGTTAGGTTGATGACCCAGGAGAGGGAGGTCACCCCCCTGCCTCCGTCCTCCCTCCCCCTGCAGCGCCCCCCCCACCGGGGGCAGTGCCACACTGCCACGCGTCGCCGCTGGCATGGCTCAGACACTCCACACACAGTTGGACACAAGTGCACACACACACACACATGCGTTCTTACACATGCACGCACACGCCAACACATATAATAGAGATGATTTTTTTAATGGAGTGCATATCCCATCTTTCTGTGTGCATCTCAGTGTTGATCTGTGGCAGGATTGTCTTCTCTAAAGACGGATTTACTCTTTAAAGTGGGGTCTGCCTGACTCTCAGCCAGTCTGCCTCAGAAGTGTGACCGGTGAACTTCCTTTCAGCCTGTCTCTGATATCTCTGTTGAAGGACAGCTTGACGGTTTAACTTCTCTTGCCCTTGGCCCTGCCGCTGTGGAAAAAAATTCAAAATAAAAATCTGAACAAAACAACAAAAAAAAGAAGATAAATCAATCCCAACACTGTCTTTCTCGACACGTCGGTTCAAACAAGTTGACACCGCAAACAAATTATGACTACTGATTAGCTTTGCTCAAATCCTCATTGTTTTTTTGCAGGAATCTATTAGCAGCCAAGCTGCAGGCTGCTGAAAAATGGCAACGGCTCGATGCTACTGTCTGGGGCTGCAGCTTAGCAGCAGCCCTCTCGTTGACCTTTTGTTTGATGTCCAGCGCTCAGACACAGCCCCAGTTACAGCAGTGAGGAGGGAATGATGTATGGACAAATGTTCCTCAAGGGGGGGGGGGGTATCTGTTGTGGGTTGTAATTACTAGTAGGGAAGAAAACTGACTGAAAGGATCTCTGTCTGGATGTGGGCAGGTTTGTTAATGATTGTTCTTGTTCAAGAGCAAGAGAGTGCTTTTTTGTTGTTCTTCTGTTTTTGGAGTTAATCTGTATGCCCAGAATACACTCTAATTTGTTTAAAACGATGAAAATTGCAGTTTGCAGTTCCTTTTGTTCAACCTCTGTGGAACAATCAGGGAGAGCTGGATTGCGTTTAATCGCGGCAGCTCGTCTTCAGATATTGCACTTTCACAGTCTGGCTATTGGAGGATTTTTTTTTTTTATATTCGCACTGAAATATTGATACCCACGCCCAAAAAGTGTATATTTTCCGAGTGTTCATTTTATTTGACTCGGGGAGGATTCAAAATGAAATGGGGAAAAAATACTGCCATATGGAAGCCAGGCTTGCATTATTCCCCCAGTTTTATGACAAATACTTAATGAAAATCCCCAAGGGGGTGATCGAATCCTGTATTTAATTAAGGCTTTATAAAATATTAACAGAGGAGATGGCGGGGGGGGGGGGGGGGGGGTTCCATGGCTGTTTGGATGATGGGCTCTGACTGCACCCACTTTTGAATGATAATGGGCGACAGAGGAGCGGAGGCCAGCAGACAAAAAAACGTGTGATGGAGCCAAAGGCTGTAAGGCTGAGAGAATGTCCTGCAATCACATTAGGGGGGGGAAGTCTTGGCAGATTTATAGCGAGGGATGTTTAAGTTCACTCTCCCTCTCTTGTTCAGTCCTACCTTTAGCAGCCTCGGAGATGAATTTGATCTGATAATTTGAAGCCCTTTTCAGAGAAGGGCATGCCATGCTGAAATGTGCAAATGACGAAGGTGAGCTGCAGTGCAGTCTGCACATCCCCTTAAGAAAGGGACGCTGCTGTGTGGTACCTCTGTACATTTAACAGGGCCTTTTTTTCTTTGTGCTTCAATTTTCTTTCTTGATGTTTCAAGGTTGAGTCATGTAGCCCTTCGTATTAATAATTCATGTAGTATTTCTTACAAAATATGCTTCTGAGGTGTTTGGAAATGCACTTCATTATCAACCTTAAATGACATTACAGGGCCAGTAGTAGTTTTACTCTACTTTTACTTTACCTCCAGATGAATTCCTTTCACTCATTTTCCAGGTTTCAGATTGTCTGAATGCTAGCCAAACATTTTTGATGAAGGAGTATCATAGTTCAGCCCCCTTTGTGGTGCTGTTTCACACCAATTCTACTCCACGACAGGCACAGCTGTGAAACAACTTTTGTTTTCTTGTAGCGAGGGGCAGAACCTGAGAGAAACTGTGGGGATTCCCTCCTGATTGCAAGTGTCACTCATGCTTGTGTCTGACCCGCAGATCCACTCCGACTCCGACAACGGTGAGGGCATGATCAAGTACACCATCTCGGGGGAGGGCGCAGGCACCATCTTCATCATCGACGAGATCACAGGCGACATCCATGCCACGCAGAAGCTGGACCGCGAGGAGAAGGCCCACTACACGCTGCGCGCCCAGGCCCGCGACCGCTACTCCAGCGCCCCGCTGGAGCCCGAGTCCGAGTTCGTCATCAAGGTCCAGGACATCAACGACAGCGAGCCCAAGTTCCTGGAGGGCCCTTACATCGGGAGTGTCGCAGAGTTATCACCTATAGGTAAGAAACGAGTGACGGAGAAATGACAAATCTGTCACCGGAGTAGATAAATGACGAAACACACTTGATGTGGGACCTTGATTGTGGTCTGGGGTGCAGCTTTGATTATTAATGCTCCATTCATCAACTGTCGACTGCGCTAGCGGCTGATATTAATCATCTCCCACAAATAGCAGTATAAATATGTATTGATCTTGACCTAGTTATCAAGACAACATGATAAGGTTTAATGACGATTCCACTAATAGCTGAGATTGTAATTGCAGAAATCTGTTGTGTGTTTGTGTGTGTGTGTGTGTGTGTGTGTGTGAGAGAGTGAGCAAGGCTGTTTGCAAATGCTTTAAGAGCCTGTGATAGTAAATGCAATGGCTCTGGCACTCTGTCACTGTGAACCACCTGATTGGAATTAATTCCTGCTTCCTCAGCATGTTCATATGCAGGACTTGGGGGGGCTTGCAGTGTGTGCAGAGGCAAGAGGGAGAAAGAGAGAGAGGGACAGAGAGAAACAGAGAGGGAGGGAAGAACGAGAACCGCAAACGCTCCGACCCTCCCTCTTTCCTCCGTCTGCACCACTCATTCACTTACCTCTCAGTCAAATTACACATTAAATGAGTGTGCACTTCATGTTTTATACATCGGACAGAGTGGCGGCTCTAATGAGATAACAGTAGTGCTTAGTCAAGCATTTCCCCGTTTGTTTTCGGCGCATATTTGCTTTCCTGTAGAACAACTCCTAATGGCGTCACTTTTAGCATGCCGGTGATAAGGTCACCAGCCTTCCATCAAAGCCAAACTTGACAGGAGACAGTCAATACTTCTCAGCCCTGACAACAGCCTGGGAAAAGCCTTCACAAGAGCTCAACAGTATGGTTGCTCAGATGGGGTTCACTGTAAATAATGGCTAAGTGGTTTAGAGCTGTCTTCCAGTGATGTGACCCTAAAAAAAGATATACCATGTTCTTATTTTTTTTAAAGCTTTTTAAAGCAGGAACAAAGATTGCGCCGACATGATTGATTAGCTTTTGTGGTTGGTCTATAGATTTTCATTGAGCCATCACACAAATGTGAGTAGGACTACTGTTTACCAGTGCAGTATTGTCATAACACATATTCGTAGTTGCTAAAGTATGAGTAAGTAAGTAAGTATGAGTTTAAGTATGAAGAATGTATGAAAGGTGTTATGAAAAAGAAGGTATGAGTTTATGTGTGAGGTACCATGATGCCTGGCATGCTTAGTGCGAGGTAACAGAGGAAAAGTGAAAGCTAGCGATCTGAGGAAAAATGAGATGTAATCGGAGTATGTGCCGATGCATGATCGCTGTGCTGTTTTATTACCTCTCCGCAATAATAATAAAAAAGTAATCAGGAACAAGCCCCCAGCATATTCATTTTCACTTAACGTTCCAATTATGCTTGCTCACTCGTTCGTTCGCTGGCCAGTCGCTGCTGGTGGCTTTCAAATACAAAGTCCGGGAACAAAAAGCATTTGTTTTTGCCATTAATCAAAGTGTTTGGGGGGGATCGCTGAGTTGCGGTTAACTCGACGAGGACTAACACTAAAGCCAGCCAGAGAAGTTGCACGCAGGGAGTTTGTTTAAAACATTCGCCCGTAGTGTCACCCAGTAATAAAATCTATGTCGTAAAACACATTTTTCCACCAAGTGGATTTGATACACTGAATATCATGTACAAAAGACACACATCTCAATGTGTTCATGTGTTGAAAAGTAGCGCTGAAGCACTGAATAATGATAAATCAGACCATGACAAATACATGAAATGTGTTGCATACGATGTGAAATGGGAAATGATGCAGTCATTTCGTCATGTGGAAGCTAAACTCATTGGTCATGGCGAAGTAGTTATCCAGCATTTAGTGTGTTACATATCTTTTAAAGCAATCTAGGCCAGGTTTACAAGTCTTCATGCAGTTGCTGGTATTTCAGAGACAATAGTAAGACAGCATTTTCAATGTTGTCAGAAGAGAAAATTATGTTTGTTCCATGTGCATACAAGGTATTTTACTTCTCATATGCAAATTCTGTGGATGATGCTTGCTAGCACTGATAGCGAAGGCACTTCCCTTTATCCTTGGGCCTGCATTCCTTCTGTATCCATCCAGTTACCTAAAAGAAGGAAACGCACAAGCACCCTTTCACATGACAATTGATAGACCGTACATTATGTGTACAAAGATGTATACCTCATGTATGACAGATTATTATTAAGATTTTTCAAACCAGCAGTGTTGCTACGTGGTTTTTAATTTGTTTTCGGAGTGAGGTAAAGTACATAGGAGAATAGGCCCTACAGAGTAATGTTCCGAGAGCCATCTTTGAAAAGTACAGCGTTTTGTAAACGATGACTTTCAAATGCGCAGAGGAAATGTTCTGAACAGATTCATGGTAATGCACCTTGAAGCGTTTGGGCATTTGGCAAAGGACAACAATAAATGCTAGGATCAGCCGTACGTTAGGAGAAGTAATCATATGCAGGTCTGTTTGAACGACAACTATTCCATTAGGAGCATAGGCCGAGTCTGAGTTCACCAGTTACGGTTCCATTTGAGGCCTCTCCTAATTGGTCATTATACGCATAGGGGCGCTAGGTTCAGCTGGGGAACTGCACTTGATGTGAAAATGGGTGATGACTGATTCGCCACCCATGCATCAATACGAACTCTATGGACATTTACCATTTGTGTTTTGCAAATGAGATATTACCTTTTATTTTTGAGGTTTTAAATGAAACCTGTGCTGCCCTTTCCAAAGTAAATAGCTGTGAAAATCCATTTCAGGTTAGTCTGTTTTTTCCCAGTGTTATCAAGCAAAGCTTTCTCGCTCCTGTAGACTTGAGACCACCCGGTAAGTTTGCCAACTTCAATGGGTTATAAAACAGCCAATGTTAAAACTTGCTATATACAACACTTAAAAAAAAAAAAAAAAAAAGCCAGAACACTCTTGAAACAGTGGGCTTGGCTCCTGTACGAGGGGACAGGAAATGTGATCCCTGAAAGCACTGACACACCACCTGTGCGACAAAGAGGTTTGGTTTGCCTCTCAAGTGATGCACTCAGGATGGATGAAGTCACTTTACCAAAGATATGCTGTATTATTGATGATGTGTTTGCTAATGCATACAGTTGCTCTGTGGACATTTGTGTATGTGTGTGTGCGTGTGTGCATGTGCGTGCGTGTGTGCGTGTGTGTGTGTGTGTGTGTGTGTGTGTGTGTGTGGGTGTGTGTGTGTAGGGTGTGTGTGTGTGTGTGTGTGTGTGTGTTTGTGTGTGTATGGGTGTGTGTGTTTCAATATAAGCAAAGTCCCCTGTAGTGTTTCTGCTCTGACCCAACTAATATCGCCCTGTCATGCAGTTATGGCTCCTTGTATTAGTTGTTTGATGATGTTGTCAACACTGTACATGATGTAACAAAATTTTAGTTTTTAAATTAACAAAATTAGAGGCATGCACGCTATTATTATAATTTACTTTATATTTCTTACTTGGCACAGGAAGATCTGCTCATTTGATAAACTCTGTCTGTGTTATTAAAAACTAAACCATAAATATTTGAGAAGGATGCTTTCCCCTTGCTCTTTGTGGCCATTCTAGCCAAAGTAGAGGTTTAAATATTTAGACTTTGGCTAGTTTGCCCTGCTCTGACTTTGTAGCTTCTTGCATTACATGCAAAAATAATATGACTCTTGTACATCGCACTTTGCTCAACATGGTTATAAAGGATGAGCTATCTTTGTCCCCATTGATGACTTAGAGATGTTGAATATAATCCAAAGCTGTTTGCTTCACAAACGGGGGCCTTCACTGATAATCATGCAACACAAATACTCCATGTCAGAGTGCATAGATCTTTTTCAGTTTTTCAGTTGCACCACAGGAGACACTGAGATGCCATGTAGAACAGAAGGAAAGGGTCTTTGAGAGCATCTTGTCATGTTCTCTCAGCACTACACGCTCTCTTTTTGAATATCCATGCACAACCACATTTGAGTGTCCAAAGCCTCACCTGACTCTGACACTGAATTATTATTCTCAAATCGTGTGCTGATATTATCTCCAAAGGCACAGGTACCTGGTAAACAACGTCTATTTTCTGTCACTGCTATCATCCGTGGTTTGATGAAAGGATTCCTGTTTTCTGTCCTTACAGACCCCCTCCCCTCGAGCCTCCCCCCCCCACACACACACACACACACACACCACCACCACCCCCCACATGAGATGTACGATTAAACTGCCTCAGCAGGGCAGGATGCGTCCAGGGTCAGATCAGTCCCTGACAGAAACATCAGTTGACGGATGGTGCCAGTGTAATTGTGTGATTGATGGGCTGTTTTGAGGGGCCTCTGGCCACGGCAAGACAGGTGGGGTCATGAGGCCTGTGCCTGAGAATTCTGACTCTCTGACCCACCTCGCGTCATCTCTCCTGATTGACAGTGCTGCCTCCTCTTCCAAGTTACACACTGCATTTCCTTTAGTGGCAGCATCAGTTTCAAGAACACCCACCAAATATATATTTCTGAGTATATACTGTATACATACACACACACACACACACACACAAACACACGCACACACACACACACATATATATATATATATATATTTGTGTATGTACATACATACATACACACACACACCCTATGTTCTGTCTGAGGGAGACTGAAGAAGTCTGTTATCCTAGTTTTCACCAAACAAGCCGAAGCAGAGGCAAGCAGCATGAAACTCTAACCGTGCTTCCACTTTATGCCCCTCTTGTTAGCCGTTAAAGCGAATTAGCCTGTGGAAGCTTTGCACACCTGCCAAACATCCTGTATTAGCGGTTGTGCATTTAGCATTCCAGCCAATGTTGTGGTGATTGTTTGTGCTTCTTGTCCATTGATCATTACATTGATTATACACTGTAGATACAGTTAAGGTGGTGTACAGAGCTACCTGAGCGCTAACCTCCCTTTACTGACACCACTAAACAAATAACAGCACAATTCAATAAAAGACCTTAGGTTCAGCCTGATAAAAGCTCAGATTTATATATCTGTCGCAACGGATGAGAAAATACTATCACCAAATCCTTGTAGGACCTCATTCAGAATTACAGTAAGCAGGCCATTGACTTTTATGACATAGCACTCCCCCATCCCCCCTTCATCCTTTCTTTTTCTTTTTTTCTTCTCCCGTCGACTTTTATGTCGGCCAGCCAGTCACATGAATCACCACTGAAGTGGTGGAGGAATAACGTTTCATGTGAAAACACCTCAGTGCTTTATGGTGCTGCTAAATGATCCATAATACGTGGAGATTTGGGGTGGGAAAGCTCTCAGTCCACCGCGATTAGGACAGGGGCTCGGCAGAGGAGTGTGGCCGACGCACTGCACAGCATCGTGCCGCCCGCTGTGGCATCTCTGAGGTGGAGAGAGAGCGAAAGAGAGAGAGAGAGATAGAGAGAGAGAGAGAAAGAGAGGGAACGGGAACGGGCACAAATCTCCTTTACGACGCCAGTGCTTAAATGGCTGTCAGTCCGGTGTCTCGCACGTGGCAGGCCCTCTCCTTCGGCACCCTCTCCTCGGAGCTGTAATTGAACCGTCTCCTCCCTTAAGTGCAGCCACTGTCGTCGGAGGCTGTTTGAAACAGATTGTGTTGATGCCGTTAAATACATATGTGCGTAAATCTCTCTCTCTCTCGCTCTCTCTCTCTCTCTCTCTCTTTCTCACTGGAGCTTCAGGGGCAAAAAGCAATACCTCCAAAATTCTGTCTTCTCAATGAGTGTCTGGGTCACATTCAAATGAAGGTTTCAGCATCAATAATGTTGCTCACTTGCCTATCCTCATATGCTTAAAAAAAACCCTGCATTACAAGCTGAATCTGGCCCTAATGGCATTCATTAGATGAGATAGGTTGGATGCTGGAGGAACCAACCGTATGCTGGGCTGCATAAACCATGTCAAGGAGAATATCTCACTGGCATCATCCCTTAATCTCTCTTGGAGTGGGAACCAACCGGTCCAGAATAATCAAAACAACCTGACACAGGAAGTGGGGGGTGGGGGGGACTTTTAAGTTTCAAGTTTTTATCACTTGAATTTCAAGACTGGCCCTTTAATGTATTTTTTATGGCCATACCATTCCCTGCTAATCTAGTATGACTACCTCAGTGAGTGCCATGAGGGAGTTTATATCACTGTAGACCAATATACCTCCTGGCAGCAGTCCACCCCTTTAAGAAATGGTTATGGAAATAGAGTAGGTTAAACATTCCTCTCGTTCAAGAAGTAGAGTATATTGTACACCAAGGTCATGGGTTCAATTCCTGTGCGGCAATAACACTGCCAAAATGAATCTGTCCGCTATGTGCAACTGATTGTTAGGACAATATCTATTGATTTTGTTGATATACAGGTTTTGTTCGTGCGAATGGAGGTTCTCGATAAAAACACCATGGTCACGGCCAGTTCAGTTATGCATCATGTGTTCCTTCCTTGTTACACTGACTTGTATTGTACTGAGTTTTGGAGAGATATGCATCACATATTCAGCTCTGTTTGTTTGATTGTTTGATTAATTTACCTTGATAGCCCCGAAATAAATTTCTATGTAATGGATATATAATGTATAAGGAAACGTTATTGTATAGAGTTATAGTATAGAGTTCCAATGGAATATGAAAGGTCTCTTGACATTTTGGACTGATGTCCTTTTTCAGCTGTGCAAGGATAATGATAATGATATAATTATATGTGTATATAAAGCCTACTGTCAATCTCTGCCTTCAATAGCAACACTCTGTTGAGGTTTGCTTGCAGGATGGAGTCAAGCAAAGAAGGGGCAGATCAGGAACTGCAAACAATCCGGCTGAATGTATTTTTAGGCTGAGGAGGAATATTTGCCGAGAGAATAAAACACACATGAAATGCAGAAACGAAATAATATAACGCCACAGCTCTCCGACTCGTCCCAGCACCTCCCAGTGTAATATAAGAACAGAGATTGTGGCGGAACACTAGTCTGTTTTTCTCCCATCGCCCCAACACTTACATTTCTGTGAGCGATTATTTATTTATTTTTGATTATTTATTGTATACCCTTGAGTCACCACCAAAAAAATCTGCTTAGGACATCCAAGCCAATAACTAATGACTTCCTTGGGAAGCCTGGGCGGTGCATTAATGAGAGGCGAAGCCACAGTCGCTTCTCGCTCGCTTTTTTTAAATGTAAACCAAATAAAGAAGCATTTGCATTTATATAGTTCTCTCACCATTGGCATACCCAGACTTACGGAATCAGCTGGGCGTCATGCTGATTATTACCTGGGGAAAATTAAGATAAGAAAGTAATCCTATGAAAGGGGGTGGCTTTCCCATTACCACCTCACAGCCAGGTATATGGAATTAAACAGCCCCCATATCCAGGGAAAAAAAAGAGAGGAAAAAAATAAAGATTCTGCCTCATATTCTCTGTCCCGTTTTGTTTGTTTCCCTGCGATAAGACCATTCCGAAAAAACCGAATCAGGACAGACAACAGCAGCGATTCCACACGTTTGAAGATTTGAAGGCATGAAAGATGCTTAACGTTGTTCAAAATGGCAGGTTTCTCATTCAGGTGTGCTCACAAAAGGGTTGCATTGCATTTCAAAGTCACCAAAAAACAGCCACAGCTAATATATCGGCGGATTACCAAGCGGACAATTTCTTGATCTGGCCATTTAGCTTGAAACAAGAAACTGAGAAGTGGTAACGCTAGCGAAGGAGGCGAGAGGAGATTGAGCGCAGAATAATTAAAAAGCCATAAGACAGAGACAGCCGAGATCAAAGAGGGAGGCTTACGGGGAGTAGCTCACCGGCTGAAATGATAAAATGCTGTCCTTTTCCCCCTCCTCCCCACGGGACTGGGGTTGCTGACAGGAGACAAACAGGTTTCTGACACATCCTTCTAATTAGCCTAATTAGCATAGTGCTATTATGTGGCCGGACAGTAGCATGACAGGTCCCGGGGAATGGCTACAGCTGTGACCTTTGTGGACACCACCAGCTGTCAGCAATTACCTGCCGTGGCGTCGGCCCCGGTAGAGGCCGCTTCTCTGTCCTTGGGTACCATTTGTGACTCAAATCCATTCCCCCAAACAAGAAAGTGATTCTTTTTTTTCTCACTCTTTCCCTCTCTCTCTCTCTCTTTTCTTCTTTCTCACAAGAAAATAAGCTTTTTCAACAAGAGGCATATTTCCCACCTCCCCCCAAAGGAGCTCGGGCCATTAAGCTTTATAGACTCCAGGCTGTGCTTTGGTTAAAATGTGTGACTAAATGTAAATATATGCTTTGCGTTGGGAGCCCCTGCAGCTTGCGGATGCACACAGTTGACTTGGGAAGAGCAGCAACTTTGTGAACAAATTCACTTTCTAGCCAACAAAAGCAACTCATGGGGGCACCTGTAAATGTGTTTAAGGAGATATAATTGGGTTTGGTGAGAGGGCGTGGTAATGGGGCCATTCGCAGTGATGGATGGCTTCGCAGTCTCTAGAGTGATGTTTGCTGTTTACCCCCTTAGGGACCTCGGTGATGAAGGTGGCGGCCTCGGACGCGGACGATCCCACCTACGGGAGCAGCGCCCGGTTGGTGTACAGCGTGCTGGACGGAGAGATGTTCTTCGCCGTGGACAGAGACACAGGTGAGGGCAAGGCTGAGTAATCTGAAAACAAATAGACAAATATAAAATGGTGAGTATGTAGAAAACAGTTTAGTTAGTGTTCAGTGACATAGAGAAAATTAAGCATTTAGTCCAGGACTAATTTATCTGTGTGGTATCTTTTAATTTGAAATGATGCCGTAGTGCAATAGTGAATAATTGGATAACAACAGTCATCATTTCAATAATTAACCTTTGTGTGATCACTGGCAAAGTCATAAGTAATTGAAATGAAATGGAGATGCTGATAACTGACTTACTGGTGCTCATACTCGATTGGTTCTCTGTGTTCAACACATCAAAACATATAAATACCGTACACATCAACACACATCAACACGGCTCATTTCTCAGCTGTCATGTTGTCGATGAGGACAAACCAATATGAAATATCTCCTACTGGCGTCAGCTATTAATCCTGCTGTGAGATTCGCATTCAGTGGTAATGCTGAATTTATGTACTTCAACGCATGGGCGGCCACCTGAAAGATACGTCTGCGCAGTAGTCATCCAGGTATATCACAGGTTTTTGTTGCCTGCAAATATGGCCCATGGGAGTAGCACTAAACTTTTAATGATTTCTTTTTGGGGGCCTGCAGGGCTTGATTTGGTTTGCCCCGGTGCACTGGATGATAAATGGCTTTGCCTCAGCTGGGCTGGCCTGCTGACTCTAGACTCTTTGCTTACCTAGGCTTGTCAAACCGGTGAAGGAGGTACTACTGTAGTTGGAGTGGGTGAGCGCATAGGCGAGGAGACACAAGGCTGTGTATTTAATTGGCAAGCACTTATAGTCTGGCAGTGGGAAATGAAAAGGACATTTAATGTTTATTTGCAAAACAACACAGTCTACTGTATGCTATGGATTGTGTTCTGCATCTAGTATGGAACCCCTTATGTCACCAAGTTATGTGACAAAAATCTGTGAACGGACATTTCTGTCTTGTATTAGCAATGGTAGATGTAAAGCGAACTCTTTCTGTCACCGTTTTAATAGACTCCTAATGTCCCTAGGTAATTTTGTGTCGAAAATATCTATTCCATGATTGCACTAAAGTTTTTATGTCATAGATATGCCTCTGAGGTAGGGTGTCACTGAGACATTACTTGTGTACACCCATAAACACAGACGCATATACTTCTCACTGAACACTGTGATGGCAAGTCCACCTTTTTGTTAACTATCCATCAATAGACGCAGAACTCACTTTCACTGGCACCAGAGTGTCAAGTGAATGAGGTTAACTCAAAATTGGAGTTGATATGGATGGTAGACAAACAAATAAACAAATTAATAATAATAATAATAATGATAATAATAATAACTATTATAATGATAAAGTATGAACAAGGTCTGTATTGAGGAAATTAGAGAGTTAGTTAAAAAACTTCCATTCCAATTATTCTAAATTCTAAATGAGCCCAAAAAGAACTATAGGCTCTTGGCAGTTCCTTTGTGTAACTATCCACACTGAGCCAATCTTTTCTAAAGAGACCATCTTTCTTTCTATGCCGAAATAGGAGTTTAAACACTAAATAAAAGTCTTGAAAAGGATTGAGAAAAATACCACAACAGGTTTTACATCTAAATTACATCAAATGAATTGAATAAACGTTGGCTACTACAAACACACTGGACATCTGAAAATGCAAACCAGTCTGAACAGAGACATTCTGACTATAGCAGTTAAATCTTGGCTGAAATCTAGTCTCAACAAAAAGTGATTAGTGATTTAATTCATTTCATATTCTTAGTGATTTACAAATATGTGCTGTCCATAGTTTCCCGTATTTTAACCACATGAAAAACAAATGTATATACAAGGTCAAATATATTAATATTCAAATGTAAAAAGCAATAGTTTGTTTGTGGTGGAAAATTGCTTGAAAGACTAGTCTTGCTTTTTTCATTTGAATATTAATATATTTGGCCTTGTATATACATTGGTTTTTCATGTGGTTAAAATACAGGAAACTATGGACAGCACATATTTGTAAATCACTAAGAATGTTAAATAAATTAAATCACTAATCACTTTTTGTTGAGCCAGGTTTGAAACAACAAACACAGACCTACTTCTGTCTGCAATATTATCGAGGAGCCTATTCTTTTGGTTCAAACTTCAAAAGATAAAAAAACATTTGATGTTTGATACTACATGACATTTGACAATCATGACGATATACTATCCTCATTTATCCTAGCAACCCTAGACATCTGCCAGTGACAAGACTATACCCTCAGAATTGCAGTGTTCATGCTTTGGACCACCATACAAAAGGCATTGTATTGGTTTAAAATTTGTGAACACAGTTCACCCACAAATTGTGCACTGCCAACATTTTAGCCAAATTCCTTTACAGTTGTCCATGATGACATGATTTTTAATATGCATTCTAATTAAATATGCAACTTTCAAGTACTTGACAGGTTACTGCAATCCCACTACCTTGTTATGACAAGACCTATCTTCCTGCACATCAGTGCACTTATTGAAAGCCATAAATAACCATAGCAACAATAAAAACAGCATGCCCTAGTGTTGCGCATGTAACAGAGCGAGGCAGGAGGAGAGGTGCCAACATGGCAGGAAGGCCTACAGTGATGCTGGGACCCCACCAGGACTGTGAAACGCTGCTCTCTGTGAGGATTCACTTCTCTTTGACCACAGTGGATTCATTTTCTTTGGGAAATACTGTATTAGCTCCTGTAATATTCTCAGCGAACTTTATTTGTAGAAGCATAGGGGGTGTTACACTTCATTATGTCCAAGATTGGCATCTCACCCAGAAACCCAGAAATGCAATAATAACCAACCTCTTGCGAGAGTTAAGTCCAATCTTGTTGACATTTCAGAGTCACAGGTCGAGTGACTCATGTAAATTAGTTTCCTTCACTCTTCAAAGTCCCCCAAAATCCCATTTCCAAGCTTGTCATTGTGACATTGGTCATTGTGCTCCTGATCCTCTGGCAGCATCCCTTCCTGCAGGAATCAACATTTATTTTTTGTAGAACATTCAGTTTGTTCAAGCTCGAGGACAAGCCGTCCACAGAAGTAGCAGTAAAAGAGAGCTTTGCTTTCAAATCCAAGCCATAAATACATTTTAGGGGTTGTTCTTATGCAGTCACTGACTGTCTGTATGCGGTAGGCATTTCAATACTGAATGGTGAGACTTGTATGACTGTGTAGCCCAGAGTCTGGTACAATCTGCATTATCACAGTAGAGACTAGAGGTTGAGAATGAGAAGTGCACTGCCGCTACAATCTGCCCTATATATGCCCTATAGTCTGCTTAATTGCTTTTTTTTATAATGAGCCACAAAAAAGGAATATCTCCACTGTTGCTCGACATACGTATGTGCCAGTAATGTGACCTTTCATTTCACTCCATTTTCCCTTCCCTCTTCTTTTCTGCCTTTCTTCCTCAGGAGTGATTCGGACAGCAGTGGCAGATCTAGACCGCGAGACGCAGGATCGCTATGAGCTGGTTGTCAAGGCAACAGACATGGCAGGCCAAATGGGCGGTCTCTCCGGCTCTACCACAGTGACCATAGTGATCACGGATGTTAATGACAACGCTCCGAGCTTTCCGCAGAGTGGGTGCACTTCAGACACGGCATATTTGCGATCATGTGTGAAACTATCTATGGTTTCTGATGTTAGAATTCAACTTCCAGAGAGAGACAGAGGGAGAGGGAGAGAGAGAGAGAGAGAGACAAAGTCATCTGTGGACATTAGACTCTGAATTGGAGTTAGAAAAGGGGAGCGTGTAGGACGCAGGAAATGAAAGTAACGGCTTGAAGGCGACGCTGATTGATGACGAGCAAAGTAAATAATAATTAAAATGCTGACGGTTTATTATGCAGAGGCAAGAAAAACATTCCGTGTAAGTCCATTAAGATTCACTCAGCTATGTAAATCAGGTGGAGATTGGCAAAAGTACACGTCCAGGTGATTACTTTGCAGATGCTTGCTTATGCAAATTCTTACATTGACCCATAACAGAAAGCGACCTGTGCAGTCTGACTGGAGTTGTTCAATTAAGGATGCAAACATGCACCGCCAATAAAGGCACGCCCCTTATGTCGAAATAGCCCATGATTTACAAAAAGACACACACATACACACACACACACAGAGTAAAAAGGGCTATACCCTTCCCAGTCAGTTCTGATGGTCTGGGTTTTTTTTTGCGAGCCCATCTGTCTTGCGTGTACCACAGTGACAAAAACATGTGCCTCGCCTGCAAATAATCCACAGGAGAGGTTCCAGGGAGGCGACTTCCAAAGTAGCTCTTTTCAATGAGCGCTCAGCTTCAAACAAATGAAAAGCACTTTGTATCATTGCTCCCGTATCAGAGTGAGCCTAGTGGGTGATACATTTAATATATTTATGTCTGGGAGGCAGACCGAGGGGAGCCTTGTGCTTCTTTCCGACACCAGCCAAACAAACCAAAAGGAAGTGCATGGCAGGAAAGGCACAGATGATATACCCATGAGCTGTGTGTGGGGGGGGGTGTGAGTGAGTGTGAGTGTGAGTGTGTGTGTGTGTGTGTGTGTGTGTGTGTGTGTGTGTGTGTGTGTGTGTGTGTGTGTGTGTGTGTGAGTGTGTGTGTGGGTGTGTGGGTGGGTGAGTGTGTGTGTGTATGTGGGTGTGTGTGTTTTCTTTCGGTCCCGTGTGTTGTCTCTCTCATTCTGCTTCATCTTCTGTGAAGGAGGCAGCATTACTTCGATTACCGCAAAGCGCGTGCCGACATCAGGCTTATATACTCCCAAAAGTCTCTTTTCTTCTCTCTCGCTGTCTCTTTCTCTCTCTCAGCCTCTCTCTTTACACTCCTTCCCCTTGTGAGAATCTCGTATGTGGTCCACAGTGATAGCGTTTAGCTTACTTTCCTGGCTTTTTTTTCTTTGTGAGTCAGACTTCATTCAGTTTTTATTGAATTAGTGTGACATGTACCGTATACATGGCTGTTTCTATACTTTTAAACGCCATTGAAAAATGTAATACTTAGTAACGAATAGCAGTCCAGATTACAAACGTTCAATGTCACTTAGTGTGTGTGTGTATGTACCAGGAATGGAAGTCTGTATGACATGTATGAGTCTGTATGATACGTTTGCCTATGTGTTTTTGTGTCTCTGAGTGGAGAGGATCCTGCTGGCATAATGGCTACACACACCCAGTGCTCTCCGAGAGTGCTCTCTTCTCTCCCAATTATCAACAGCATGCTAGCAGCTCTCGCAGGATGCAACATGGAAACATAAATGCCTAATTGCACAATTACACAACTCTTTGCCTCAATCCCAGCCTCCACTTGTTGTGTACCCCGGAAATGCTCGCAACTTTGTGAATCCGTCGATAAGCCTAAAATATATGCTATTAGCCGTGTCTTGTCCCCATTTACCTGTGGGCTTCTGGTATGTTGTTTACTATGTGCACATAGCTACTATACAGCTAGTGCTGAGAATAACATGTTCCTTGCTCTCCCCATCAGAGCTGTACCAGTTCAGTGTTTCGGAGGGGGCAGATGTGGGGACCCCGATTGGGCGGGTGATCGCAACAGACGCGGACATGGGGGACAACACGGATATGAGCTACCTGATTGCAGAGGGGGAGGACGGTGAGCTGTTCAAAATCACCACGGACGGAGAAACGCAGGAGGCTGTCATTTCAGTCAAAAAGGTGCGGTGAACTCGTTTGGCCTGAACTGCCCAACAGTTGACCACTGCTGCAACAAAGGGCAGTCATAATATAACATAATATAATGCTATATGGCATACAGTACGTGCCATAACATTGTTTTTCATTATATTTTTATGAAGTTTAACATTTATGTATTTATGTATACATAACACACACACATCTCAAATAATCAACTTCGTTGTTATTGTTTCCAATCATGGGAGTAACGTGTGTAACTCTGTTCTCAGCGCCTGGACTTTGAGACCAAGCAAATCCACACCGTGGTCGTGGAGGCTGTGAACAAGCACGTGGACGAGCGCTTTGTGGATCTGGGGACGTTCCGAGATAAGACCATTGTGAAAGTCAGCGTCTCAGACGTGGATGAGCCGCCGGTGTTCTTCCCACCCCTGGGTGCCATTATGGAGGTGCAGGAGGACGCCAGGCTAGGGGCGCTGGTGGGCACCGTCACAGCCAGGGACCCAGACAGAGAGAACGTTCCTGTCAGGTATGCCCAACCCAACTTACAGGAGGGGGATGGGGGGAGGGATAAAACGTTCTGACTGGTATTGAAAATGCCCATGGACATTGTTGTAGTATTGAATCATTTTCCTCTAATTAACAAGAAAAACTGAAACCTCACGAAGCCCTGGAAACTCCCTTTTGACAGGCATTTGAATGGAAGCCTCACTACTGAGCAGTACCCACTGTCTCTGCAGCTCCCCGGATGGGGTGTTAATAGCTCCTTGGTGAAAAAGGAGTGTCTGTGTGGAGCACGAAAGTGTGTGTGTCTGTGTGTGTGTGTGTGTGTGTGTTCCTTCATATTGTGTTTGTCCCATTATAAGAAAATATCCAAAGTAACTGAGCAGGAACCAGGTTGGAGTCTTGAATTGTGGACATGCCTTATAGCCCCACTAGCACACAATTACCCACCTGCCATTTTTCTCTCAGTGAACACAGTAACTCTGCACACAGTCCAGCTAAGCCGAAGAGTACGGGCACATTCCTCTGCCTTCTCCTTGGTGTTATACTTCAAAAATAAAAGTAATTACCATGTAATCTAACATCTGACAGCCATTTAACAAGCATAAAATCATTACCTTTTCACCTTCTTCTAATTTTGAGGGAAAGAGATTCATTTTCCTTCTGTTGCCTTTTGCACAGTGAGTGAACATCTAAAGTGAACGTTCTTCATACAATTTTTTCCCCCGTATTGTTTGGCTTTAAAGGAATGTCTTTCTTCTTCCTGGTGCTCTCTGCTTCTCAGAAGCCTTATGAAGGGGCTATAAAGGCAAAGTCGGGCTGCACACAGCCTGTGCAAATTACCTCTATTAAAAATGCATGAGGCTGAACCAAAAGTGCTCCAGGTGTAATAAAGTACTGCGCAGCTACTGGCTGGATGGCAGGCGGGCGGGCGGGCGGGCGGGCGAGCGGGCTGGGCTGGGCTGGCACACTGGCCTGGCACCGTGCCCATGCCCATCGGTACCACTTTAATCATCTCTATTGGACTGAGCTAACCAAGCGGGTCTGTGCCCAGGGTCTCATCGTTCTCCCCCCACCTCACACACACCCCACCTCGCTAATGCCACCCAGCTCTAGCTCAGCCTAGTTCTGGCACCAAGGGCACCAAGCCCTGAGGAATGAACATGGTGCCTGGAAATGTGCCACCCCTATTTTGGATAGGAAATATTTGTTTATGTTTTGTTGTGCTCGTTTGGTAGGCGAGAGGTGAAAAAAAAGGGGCTGGCCCACTGTGAGTTTTTTTTTCACGCACCATCAAGCAATTTCTTTCTTCATAAAGCCCTGAAATAACACAGATTCATGAGTTTTTTTGTGGGTGAGATTTTTTATGAGGTGTGCTTTGTGCCATCTCTATAATGGAATACCTCGTAAATGCTTAGAGGCTTATTGGAATTTTTTTCTTTATCTCATTTGCGCCCCAACACAAACCCTACCACAAACACATTCTTTTGGCATTATGTGAGTCAGGTTGTGAAGAGGGATTTAGAGTTAGTCCATTAATGACTGATTAGCAGACATATTTCTCTGCAGAGTCAGTTAATACAAATCCTTATGTCCTTAAATGTATAAACATTGTTAATGCACCATTAAATGTGTGTGACTACTGCAATCTCAAGTGCTGTGCTTCCTCAAATCTGTATTTAATATTGCAGTTTTCATACCAGGCAGTGAAGGATACATGCATTTTAACAAATGTGCAGGGAGATTCTCTCTGCTGCAGTAAGATGCAATAAGATACAACTTCAATCAAATTGAAATCGGTAACCTCACTGAATGGTTTTGCTTACCTGGATGATTTTTTTAAAAGAAATACAAAAGAAAGTTCTACAGTGAAGATGAAAAGAGTCTTCCTTTAGAGCTGGGAAGCTCACTCGCTACCCCCTGGGCAATACGACATGGCCTTTTATACAAAACCCCTAGCTGAACCCCCATAACCCAGGGTAAAATACAAACTGATTAATCTCTCTAGTAATTTTGTATTCCAATCATTTTAGACACATCTGAAACCGTGGAGGCAGCTTTCACAGCCCTCTGGGCATCACAATTGAAATGAGGGTGTGTGGGTGTGTGTGTGTGTGTATGTGTGTGTGTGGGTGCTGGGGGTTGGGGGGGTAGTGGGAGCTTGGGTGGTAGTGGTTGTTCGTGAAGAAAAAGTAAAAGTAAACTATTCGCTTGAATTTTGTTGACTCGGTAACCTTCTGAGAGGTGCTTATGTACCATAAGGAAAGTGAAAGTGTATTCCATGGGAGTGCAGCATACATTATTAATCTGTGTTTCTAAGGCCGTCCGGGGCGGCCACAGCTCTGCCAGTTAGCTCTCCCTTCTAAGGCACTCGGGGTGACATGTTTTCGATATTGGCTAAATGCATAATTATTTTCAAAGTCGTTTTCATCTTCATCAGAGTTTTCTCTCTCTCTCTCTCTCTCTCTCTCTTTCCGTGACAAACACACACATACAACCACCCACTCTCTCTCACACACACACACACACACACACACACACACACACACACACACACACACACACACACACACACAAACACACACACACACACAAATGCTAATTCCTGTCTGCAAACTATTAAAAATAGCACAGTGGATTTTTCACGGCACAATAACACGCTTTGGCCCTTTCTCGCAGGTACTCCATAGACCAGAGTTCTGACCAGGAGCACATCTTCCATATCGACCCGGTGACAGGTGCCATCACCCTGGGGAAGATCTTGGACAGAGAGACGGCAGGCTGGCACAACATCACCGTGACAGCGGAGGAAGCAGGTATTTGCAGACGGTCTCTAAATGCTGTGTGTGTGAAGAAGAAAGCCTCTGACAGATCTGTTCTAGCCTGAAGCTTTCAAATCACTTCAGCTCACTGCACAAGGTGTACCTACCCTTTCTCAGCAACAGATTCTTTTGCGCCTGTTTTTTTCCCGTTTTTTTTTTTTTGCATGCATTTACGCAGTGCTTTGAAACTGCGTCCTCTAGGTGGCTACATGTTTGAGTACCTGCGGTGTGCTGATGCTGTATCAACTGAACAGTGCCCTGAATAGAAGCATTTCTTGTGCTCAGGTCCATATGTAGGACAACAGGAGGGGGCATGTCTAGATTTAGAATGGTTTCAGCCACTGACAGTAAAATATGCACTGTGGGCTTTGCAGAAGACAACAGAAAGATACAGCACAATGCACATGGCAAAACATGCACCAACAGTATGTGTGCAGACTACGAGATAAACCAGAGACTTGGGGGAGCAATAACACTGCAAAATGCAAAAGAAAGTACAAATCGTTACAGTCGTTTCTACCTGGCGAACTTGTGTGATCATTACCTGCTAATCACAATGCATCTGAAAAGCTGACACGTCAATAGGACGTAGGATGGTGCTGACCCAATCAATACTTTCATATTCAGTCATTTCGTGATGTTCCGCAAACTTGTAGCAACACTTGAAAGTTGAATTTAAAGTCTTCAGCATGGCGTGGTGAAACAGCTGTGATTTTAGGGACTAATTGTTTGTTTTTGTGTTCTTCCCTTTTGTGCAGTGCATTATGTCAGAGTCACATTTTAATGTTAATTGACCATTTTAAAAATGTGAGGGAGACAATAATTGTCCCCATATCAGGGCTAAACAGCAGCCTGCTCCCGACAGATAAAGCTGCCTTCCCTTGTGTCTTACAGGCAAACCAAACACAGGCAGTGGTTGACTTCATCAAAATTCCCCTCAAAATGTTGGTTATCATTCTTGGCTTGTTTACCTTTGTATATTTTATCTATACGGTTAGGCTTAGGGGTTATTTGAGGCGACACAGAAGAAAAGAGCAGAAAGTGAAGGTTTTTAATCTTCACCAGTAGTTTGGTGCTCTACCCTTTAAATGTAAACACCATGTTCTACTGTTTAAAAAACAGTGCTAGTTAATGTTTATCTGTTTACCAGGTTCATGAAGATTGAGGCCAAACAGAGAAACAACACAAAAAAAAAGAAAGTGTAACATGAAAATGTCATTCTCTTCAGAGTTGAGGGTCATTATGTATCACCTAAAAGAGTTTTACCCCAAGTCTTGAAAGGTGTGACAAGGTTGCAGTACTTCTAATATTCTAAAGCTTCATTTATTTATCATATCATCACCAACCAGAGATATGAGAACATATTCATATCTCCACCAACGGTAAATGCACTAGGCAAACACTATCCAGTCGTACAGTTCCATACAGTGTGCTATACTGGCTGCAGCTGTACTTTACTCTATGTGGGATAGGAACTCCACAGTGACCACATTGCCTCGGGGCACTTTCTGCTTTAATGTGCTGTGGCAAATAGGCAGCTTAAGAACACACACACACACACACACACACACACACACACACACACACACACACACACACACACACACACACACACACCCACACCCACACACACATGCAGACGCACACACACACACACACACACACACACACACACACACACACACACACACACACACACACACATTTCCTTTTATTTTCCTCTCCACCTCCTCTCTCTCTCTCTCTCTCTCTCTCTCCCTTTCCCTCTCACTCTCTGTTTTCATATGTAATATAGCGTAGGTTGAAGGAATTTCTTAGCAATCCCCAAAGTGCTCCTAGTAGACAGGAGACTAACTGGAGGAAGACTGTCAGAGGCAGAGTTCTAAGTACAGACTCTGACAGCCTGTTCAGACACAGTGCAATCCTATCTGCTGGGCCAGAGTGACATATAATTTCATAGTACGATACCATGCTGGAGTCTTACCGACAGGTTCTTACCGACAGGTAAAAGATGTGGGTGGGGGGGTTGGGCTCCTACCACTCTTGGGGTGGAGGAGGGGGGGTTAAAGAATGGTGGAAAAGGGGTCTTCATCTGTGTCAGCAAAGGGATATTTGATAAACAAGTCAGGCCAAATTATTCAGGGTTTCAAATGAAAGAATGTAGTTTGAGAGAGTAATTATAATGTGATGTACAATGAAAAGTTATTGGCTGTTCCTTTTTGGATGGAGGAGGTGATGTCAGAAATGTAATTACCACAGTTAAGACCAATTACAGTAAAAACTGTTTTTCAGTGCAACAGTTAGAGTGAGAAATGAAATGATAACAAAAATGACATGTTTTCAGGCTTTCGTCCAAGTCTGAGTGAGTGGGACTAATTAAGTAATGTCATATACTCTAGAAGAAAACATATGCTTTCATTCTGACAATTTAAGAACTGCATCAACAGGGCTGTATTTCTACAAGGCTACACAACCACCTAGGTAATGGAACGGTTTATTTTACGCCCAGTATTGCACTACACACCTAAAACATACTCTCCTTAGACATTCTTTCCCAGGTGCAATTGGATGTTTTGCAATATTCCATGAACACAAAGCTGTTTTATGCAGCTTTTGTGTAATTGTATTTAAGTGCCTAGGAAAAAAAAAACTGAATCTAGCTGAAAAAGCTGTGCATGTATTGTTAAATGGTAAGAGAACAACATTAGCTGAGACAGTATCTTTCCAGAGGCAATCCATTGCAAACAGACAACAGTAATTCATTACAATAGTTCAGTTTTACTCCTTTTGCCAGTGAGGCCACTGGGTCATGTAGCCAAATGTAGCCAAATCCACTGCCAAAACTGTGCATGTAAGCTGCTTCGGTGCTGTGTGTATGATCAGCATATAGGCAGTGCTGGTTCAGCTGCAGCAGAAAAAAAGCCTGTAGCACTTGCACATCAAAACCACTGCTTGAAGTCCCAGGCTGCACAAAGATTGCACAAAGGCCTACCGTCATGGCACTGATAAAATGCATTCAATAAAATACCTTTTGTGGGTTTCCCAGTAACATGTCTCTTAGCGCTTTGTGAAGACTTGAAAGGTAAACCTGACGAAGGTTGTTTACTATTCTACGTGTGTTTCTCAAACCATCTCCTAAGAGTTCCTCTAAGAGAGACCTTCCTACATATATATTAAGAGGCTGAATCCATGTTTCTGGAATGGATTATTTGTCATTCATGTAGGTTTGAGCATGCATGAGATGAGTGTGATGGGCATGACTCAGATTGGAGAGCAGGTGATCATTATTACAAAGAACATCAAGAAGAAATACTGTGTCAAAAGTCTAAATAAAAGAAGTTCCCAAATAAGGATGGCTGTAAACTAGATCTTAATCATAGATTTGTATTTGCAAGGGATTCAAAATCAACGGCTAATTCATTTATAATAATTCATGTTTTTTTAAAAGAGACACAAAATGTAATGCAACACATATCTTGGTCTTCCATCGTAGTCAGTGCATATATGTCCAGACAACATTTCTAGGCTCTAAAACATTTGTTCAATCTGAAAACTGTAATAAGGTATGGCTAAGACAGGTCCAGACCAACAGTACAAAAGTATCTCTTAGAGAAGGTATGCTTTAGCTATTTTATGGACTTTGTCCTTTATTTATTCACTCAGTTTTTCCATGTTCGTTATTTTTCCATGCTCTTCTCTATTGCTGATTCTATTTGGGCTATTGCTCTATGGTTCTGTATTTTGTGTTCTGAAAGAGATAAACACACAGCGGGGGCGAATTCCATAATGTTTTTATTCTATTTTATGTTCCTTGTAATTATTCTATTCTATGTACTTTCTTTGTTATGTTCTCTACATTCTTTTAATCATATTTTTTATCTTTTCTTAGTTTTTCTTTGTTCCTTTGCTTTTTTATGTAAAGCACATCAAATTGCCTTGCCTTGCCTTAGGGCTAAGGACATTCTGGGAAACACCTTCGAAATGTTAAGGTTACAGCTTAAAGTATAACTTTATGACGTAGCATGAAGAAGTCTTTGGGACTCTCACCCCTGATAAATATAATATAATGCCGAGGTAATTATGCAGTTATGCGGTATGCACTATGACGTTTTTTTTCTTGCCAGTGTGCTGTTATGACTTGGCTTTGAGCTTGACTTTTCTCAAAACACCTCTCACCAACATGCATTAAGTCTGTGTGTCTCCTGAGTTGTGATTTGTGTACGGCAAAGCCCATTGTTTAATGACTGACTATGTTGGTGTTTTAACACTTTGTCATTAGCAGGAAGCAAAATTGAAATTGATTGTGGCTTTTTAAATCTGTGTGTGTGTGTGTGTGTGTGTGTGTGTGTGTGTGTGTGCGTGTGCGTGTGTGTGGAGGGGCCAGTGACTCCAGTGTGAATAACGATATGAAGTGAATCACAGGGAATCTGACTGGGAGACTTCATTGCTGTTCCACGCAAACGTGATTATGTAACCCCCTGGGGCTTCAGAGCCGCACAATGTTTGGCTGGCACATTTGGTTTTCTTGTCACTCGTGCACCCTGCACATCATCTTCCCCTTGTTTATCAGTTTATCGGCATGTCCCTCTGGCTCGCGCAGCAGATAGGGCGGCTCCCAGAAATGAAATCAAATACATTGTCACAGCTGTAATATGTCATGAAGATATGTGGCCCTCCAACATCTGGTGAGCACGTGGCAGATGCTCCGCAACCTGTAATCTGGTTAAATCCCTTTTCTTAATATCGGGGACAGTAACATCAAAGATAGATTTAGCCCGAGATCAACTTTAGTTGGGAGCAAATTCACTTTTTTTTACCCCGGGACGTGGCAGCCTGCAGCCTTTCTCCGGGACGTGGCAGCTTCGTTTCCCTCGGCTGTTTCATACAGAAATTGATTTGCTGCCCATCATCTGATGTTTTTTCCCTTCTCCACAGATCCACTCACAGGATAGTCAGTAAGAAGCATTGAGAAACCAAAATGCTTAAGGACTCACAGTAGAATAGATTCAAAGTATTACTTAAATGGGAATACAATGAGAAAACAGCTCATTCACTCAGTAAATGCAGTTAATTGGTATGTACTGTAGGCTATAATTAAAAATATTTCCAACATTAGATATCTTGCATATTTGTAGTCTCCATTTTGTTAATTGACTGTGTATCAAGCTGAAATACTCAATGAATTAAAGTGTGCGCGCTACCTGTGCTACTGTCTCAAACATTTATGTACAACAAAAATTCATGCATGCATTCAGGCTCATACGTACATATGGGCATTGTTATTCATCATGATGGGTTTAAAATGAATCTCCATTACAAATAAAAATAGAAAATATTAAGACACTTCATAACATGGGCTTCAAAACGAGTAGTCTGAGGCCAATTAAAACATATCTGACTTAATTGAATATCCAGAAATAGGATAAGTTGGCTCTCCGTAGAGGCCTGTAATTAGTCTGTGTGGACTTAATTTGGAGTGCTTTTTAGATTGCATTAGTACTCTCCCATTCAGATATGTCTCTCCAAGAACTTTTCAGGAAGAATACGTTTCAAGTCTGTGTTTTTTTTGTTTTGTTTTTTGTTTAAAAAAAATCAGCATTACCATGATCAAATAAATTGCCAAGCTGTTATTGCTTGATTCAATTTATATTTACATTATGAAGCTAATCCCAGTGGTGCACTCAAATCATTAACATTAGCAAGCGCAGATAATTTTCTAGTGAAGCTTGATTTGAAAATGGGATGCATAAATTAATTTATTAAGCAGTCTTTGGTGGTCATGTGAATTTCCTAACACACCTCATGAAACTGGAGATATTTATGGAAATGTATTTCAGAGATTTAATTCAGTACCAGTGCCATTTCAAACTCATGTACATATAGGAGATACAGACATGTTATCAGTTTTCTAGTTATACATTTTATCCTAATTGGTAATTGCCATGAAAACTATTAGAATATTAGATGCCATAGCAACCTATGCCACATTCTAATCTGTTGTCAAAGCCTTGAATATTTTGAGAGCTGTCACTAATAACAGTAACAAGACACGGTTATAACATGGTTAGGTTGGCCTTATGACAGAAGGACCACATTAAGTGTCACACATACTGTAGACATTACATTACAAGGAGACATGAGATGAACATAGACATAGCTGACATAGCGTATGACATAGCTGACATAGCATATGAACCATGACATAGCTTAACACATCGGTAGCTAATACATTAATTCAATGCTCTGTTAATACAGCTATATAACACATATATAAACCCCTCATGGCAACTGACATACGAATAGAGGAGCAATTGTAAAGGCTTAATCCAGCTGGTGTGACTTGTATAAAAGGCTGCTTTTGCATTTGGATGTCAGATTGAGATGTAAAGTCATGTCAGGATACTTTCCAGGTTGAAATTATGTAGTTCCCCAGTCTATAACAGATATTACTGATGAAATGAAAAGCTGCCTTTATTAGGCACTGATTGTCTTACCTGTTGACACTAATGTGCGTCAATAGGTAATGTTTATAGCCATCTGGGACATCCATTAGAAAGCACTAGCTGCTCTGGTTGCGATTTTGTTGCTTGATCCATTGCATTGATCTATTGTTTAACCACATTAGAAGACAGGTTCTCTTTAAAGCTGCCTTTCCTGACTTAATGAATGGGGTTTTATATGAACCACCATGTCCTGCATTGTATGTTTTTTTTCAGTCTTGGGGCCAACTAATATTCAGCACTTGTCATATTCATTACAAAATCCTGGACTTTGCATAAGCTTGTTGAATGGATTTTCTGGTTTGTTGAATGGACTTGCTGAATGGATTCTGGAGAATATGGGGTTATGGGAAATAACTCTCTGTGTAAGTAAGACAAACCCTAGCTGGCAACTCCATTGACCAATCTTGTTTATATTGCAGAAGTGACCTATTTTTGAATGCAAGTTCCAAAGTTAGTCAAACAGCTTAACTGAAGGAAAGCTTTTGAAGGAGTGTATAGTGTTCATTTCATGTTGCGCAACGTATTGAGAAGAATTGTTTGGTGAATCCAGATTAATCTTTTAATCTTGTTGTCTACGGCAGTTTGTTAGATCTTGTCTGGACGTTCCCTGATGTGACAGACAAAAGGCCTCTCTGGCAGTAGTGTAGATATTTGATTAGGCATTTATCGTAACGGTGTTAATTATCGGACGGTGCGTGTTATCGGCAAACGTTTGCGTTGTCATGTTAACCCATTATTAAACTGAGAATATCGATTGTTAATCCATTATTAAACATAGCATTTTGATTGTTTAACAGAATGGCAGATGTTTGACACTGTCCGATAACTGACATAGCTACGCTACTAGCCCTGATACAGTCTCTGCCCTACTCTGTCCCCTACAGGCAACCCTGCTCAGGCATCCGAGTCCGCCGTGAGCATCCGAATCCTGGATGTGAACGACAACCCTCCTGAACTGGCAACCCCCTACGAGGCCTCCATTTGTGAAGATGCTAAACCTGGCCAGGTATGTAACAGTCAGATTGATCTCTCTCACCACAACTCATAGTGACACTTTAAACAGCACTTCACAGTGTGAGAAAAATATAGTACTTGATAATCTGGGGTTAAACACAATCTGTTTTATAATTTATAAGTCTTCACAAGATTTTGTTTACACACTAAGATATCTGCAGCCTATCCAGGGGATACTTTGATAGAACAGATTTTATGCAGTTTGTTCCTCTTTACACAAGAAGTCAGACTCTCTCTTCTTTCCCAGTGCAACAAACTGATTCTGTAAAGTGGGAATTGAGAACCTTTACTGCTCAAAGCCCAGTCTGAAAGCAATGCAGAACAATCAGTTTGTGTCAGTTTTAGCACAAAGCCAATTGCTTTCCCTTCTTGTCAGAATTGTTTCATTATTTCCTTGGCCCATAGTTTGGACCCTTTTCAATTGAGAAAAATGATCTGTCTGACATTTTGTTCCAAAGGCAATTTATAAACTCATTTTTTCCAGTAGGAGGCTTTGCTATAGGATTCATGGTTTGGTGCACTGGATAACGCTTTGTTGTATGGCCTTAAATAAATGCATTCTGTGTGAGTACTGGGACATTTTGTGTAATGAACGAGTGAATGAGCATGAAAGTGTGCAATATGTCTGCTGTTCTAAAGTGACATAGTCAATCTCGTTAATCCATGAAACGGCACTGTCAAATGTTGGTTTTTACCAGCGCCAAGAAGGCAGACTTCGTGGTTCTTAGCACATAAGGTGGGATGCACAGGGCAAATGAGCCCTCGCTCACTTATTGCCCTTTTTTATGAAGTAGAATATGCTCACCAGGAGGAAGTGTTGTCCTTTGAAAGACATCTCATTTTGTTAATGTGTGCTCCTGTTGGCCAGCTGAGTCTGCCACATCTCAGCCCAGATTAAAGAATGACACCGGAATTTCAATCCGCTGTGAGGACAGGAAAATATGAACTGAGTGATTATTCTGTTTCATTTTCTCCCATTTCCAATCAACAGCTCCCAGCTCAGTTGAAGCCAGGTATGATGTGCAGGGCTTTAAAATAATAATAATAATAATAATAACATCAGGCCAAGGCCTCCTACTCTAACCACTGTAATGAGGTTGAAGCCTTTTCCCTCGTCCCAGTACATTTAAGGGCTCGCCGCCCAATGCGCTTGCACACCAGGGAGGCTAAGGCTTCCCCAGACAGATCCTCCTGTCCAGCCACGGCCCCTCCACACGCGACCCAACGTTAACCCTGTCCACATAATCATCATTGCAGGCAGCCATCACCCTGAAATCCCCCCTGTAGCCATTCTCCTGGGGGCTACTTCCTTCAAAGAGCCCACAATGTGTTGAGGGAACATTGGTGGTGGACATGTTAAATGAGAAAACATTCTGTACTTCATGCAGTATGTATGGGATTTCTTTTTTGATTTCCAGTTTTCTACTGACCAAGGTTTAGTGTTGGTGGAAGAAAACCTACTTTCTAACCCCTCAGTACCCTGCAACAGTAGGGGTTGTCTAGTAAATATTGTCAGTGTTCTGACCTACTTTTGGGCAATGGCACTGAAATTATGTTGGTAAGGTCAAGGGCATTTCATGTCAGTCGACAAAATCGTGTCTGCTTTGTATTGGACAAAAAGCAAGAAAACAGCTCTCATCGATTTTTCTTTTTTCAAGTATTTTTCAAGCACTCTTCACGTGCATCATTGTGTGTGCGTAACACTTTGGGGTATACGGTCATAATTTGAGTTGATGCATTCAGAAATAGAAAAGTAAATTCATAGATAGTATAAATAGAATTAAAAGGTTAAAAACATTTAGTGTGGTGATCTTACAGTTGGTTCATATTTTGCAGATGTAGTGGATGTTTTGTGGCTGTAGTTTCATGGTCAAGTTCATGGACTGTATTATTTACAAGGTGTGAAATATAGTTTGGTGGTCAAGTGTTAAGTGTATAGTGATGGCAATGTTGTAAAAATACTTGATATAAATATGTTTTACATTATTTGTATGTAGCCGACCAATCAGGAGGGAGATAAAGGTTATGTGGTTAGCCGGAAGGGAAGATGAAATCGAGTGAGGGGAAGAGCGATGAGAATACAGGGAACAATTCGCTCGTGTATTTACCAATGACTTAAAAATGAGAATATGTATTTCTATTGAGTTTTGAGAAATATAATAATGTAAGTGCATAACCCATGAACGTCATAAGTTATATATCTGAGGGTCAGACTGTTTGGGAACAATTTCTTCAATGTTCTGCCAGCCTGCCATCTTGATTAGGGCGTGCTAGTGACTGTGAGTGAGATAGTTGGCTTTTCTGGGATGTTCTTGGACTTTGCTTGTTCGCCAACACCGTGATCTTGAAATTGGCTGCGCTGCCAAATCGTGGAATCTGTGAGCGGAGTGCACTCTTTCCATTCTTTAGCTTGGTAGAGTGAACGCACACTACACCAGGCCTGCATCAAACTTGATTGGGGTATTTTTTATTTTATTTTTTTTTCATAGAGGTTAAAAGTGCCATTATTAAATGTTTCAATATATAAAGTATTGATTTAAACACTTTTGCAAATAGTACAACATTGAGATTTATGTTTATATTGTTATATCAAATACTAAACTGTTTGGTATCAGAACTCAGGATAGCCCTGCATTAATGCCAATACAACACGCTACATGTGGACTGATGTATTAATACACAGGTGAACTAAGGACTGATTGCTTTGTCATTTGTTCACCTTATGGGTTTTTTAATAGATATTTAATGGGTATTGTTAAAACTTGACAAAAAACAAGGAAAGCTGAACAATTTGCTTTTTTTACGTGCTATAGTACATGAACCTAATAGATTGAGCATATTAGCAGATTTTCCCATATTTGTCACAAAACTGTGATAGCCCTAAAAGCTACAGTAAAGCTTACTGGATATTGATTTGAAGTGAGAATCCACAAGGTCAGTGATTTCATTCCCTTTTTCCTCTTCAAAGCTTGTTGTCCATTAGTGTATTTAAAGGAAAGAATGAAAAGAGGCCCTCCTTTGTTTCCTAAAGGGCACGGCATCATGCTATATACTGATAGGTTAAATTAATACATCACGCTATATACTGATTCATTTAATACATAGCCTTCATTAAGGCAGGGCAGTATTTTGTTCTCCCTTGCCTTCCACTTATTATACAAGGTATGTATAATGGGTTCATGATGACCAGCGGCTTGGGCCCATGAATTGTGGGGGTGTTAGTCAGCCAGTCCCTAAACCCCACTATTTGTACTGCAAATTAGCTGGAGAGGATGTAGAGAGTAAAGAGAGGGGGGGCAGTGAACATACATTTTTCTATTCTCAGATACATAATTAATCAATGTGGTAACGTGGGTAGAAAACAGACTCGTGAGGGGAAAACAAATGTAATTACCTCACTTTCTCCTACACCTGGTGCACAAGCTGTGAATACTGGCCTTCTCCTGTTTGGTTCATTTGTTGGCAGAGCAAGAGCCAAAAGAGTATTTTATGGAAACTATGTGTGTTTGTAAGTTTATTCTGAAAAGAATGCTGCCTTGAACGACATGAAAGGGAAGATGGAAGCGGAGGTGTTTTGGATTTATGGAACAAGTAGGGTCAGTGAACTTAGAGTTCCCTACAACAAAGTCCATCTTTGAAATGTTTTAAAGGCCAACAACTTCAAAAATGATCAATAGGCATGTTTCATTTGGCTTGTTAACTTCTTGATGATTTCCTTGCTTTCTGGTCTGGCATGGCGTGCAGACCATGACACATTCACCTCATCTGCCGTAGAGACGTATTTTCATGTCTCGTGATGGCGCTTGTCTGTGAAGCTTCATAAGGCATAGCCGTGCATTTCTAATGAGTGACGTGTTGAGTCATTTAAGAAACCGTCAACAAAACAATATCCACAGTGAGCCCAATTAGAAGGCTCTAAGACATTCAACTCGATGCTCCGTGTTAGCACTCATCCTCTCAGTGTGTTTTGCCTCACAGCTCAGGTCTGGTGACAGGACAGTGAAATCAGATTAGCTAAAGCCTATAAATGCATGGGGTTTGATCCCATTTGAAGGATGACAACACAGCGTATTTGTTTGTGTTTAAAGGAGGAACAAATCTGGGGGGGAAAATGGCTGGAGACACAAATAAAGGACTTAAGCGACACCGGATAAGCGGCTTTGGATCCGGGACACACTTCTTCGCGCTGGTGTGACTGTCTTGCGAACGTGGCAAAAAAAAACAAACAAACCATGTTTTGCATTCGGGTTCGTTGGCTCCGGTGCCATTCCTTCAGTTGAAGGCAGAGACGGAGAGACTGACGGCTTGTCCTTTTGTGATCTCATGATGATCGGCATCCAAGCTCCGCACAAGCAGGGGGTGTCTTTCAATCAAGGGGTTTTGGGGAGAGGGGAGGAATTAATGATGTTATTAGTCACCCTTGAGTGATCCGTATGGCTCCTCTTCACAATCAGCAGCCAAAGGCCGCTGGTGAGATAAAGAGGAAAAAAAAGAGCCACCGTGTCCTTTATCATGTGTGATTTCTCAATTCAAAAAGCACGTCACTGAGTTACGGGTGGGCTGTGACACGAAACCACTTTTCACCCAGCAAGTCTCTTTCTTTCTCTCTCTCTCTCTCTGTCTGTCTGTTTCTCCCCCTTCTCGGCCCCCATCCCAGCCCCATTCTCCTTGACTGCCCTCGTCTGATTGACAGATGAAACAACTTTGACTGTGCAAGGCTCCTGTCCACATCCCTGTGGTATTTTGGATATTTGGCTGATTAAATACAAAGGGACAGATATCATATAGTGCCATGTGCGCAGGAAAAGGCTGGGTGGAAAGGCAAATACTAAGAATGGCCCGGGGACGAGAGGCCTGTCAACTCGACACAAGATATCAAACAGCCCTGCATGGGTCCCTGTGACAGATCGCAAGGGTTTAGTCCTCCCCTGGGACAGACAAAGCCAGATGACTAATGTTGAGCCTCTCGAAAGCCCCACAATGCACTAGCAAATGTACTCTACACTCATGATACACACACACGCACACGCATATGCATGCAGACACACACACACACACACACACACACACACACACACACACACACACACACACACACACACACACACACACACACACACACACACACACACACACACACTCACGGACACGCAAAGGCACACGCACACATACACATATCAAAGGAAAAGCAACTTGTATTTCAAGATTGGGGCCTTTAAGTATGTGTTTTCCTATATTTAGTTGTTACTTTTCATCTCTCAAACTAGGGATGAATTTGTCAACCCCCTCCCCCCACACTCATGCTCACACACACACACACACACACACACACACACACACACACACACACACACACACACACACACACACACACAGACACACAGACAAACAGATATCTCCTCAACCTTGAATATCTTTTTGTCATCATACACATCTTATTTTTCATCTTATCAGATCTGTAGTTTTACAGTTGAACATGTTTCCACTTCAGTGAGGTGAAGCAGTAAAACTGAAGCAGTAAAACTAGAGCTTGTTTTTTCTCCTCAGAATTAATCTTTCTTGTTCTAGTTTACTCCCACCAATGCGAACATAGACGCAGCATCAGGCCCTTTAGTCTGGATTGGCCCTTCAGGACATGGGATAGTCTCCTTCTCCTGCTTTCCAGGGTCACTGAAGCTTACAGGTCAGGAAGGGGACCACTGGATAGAAATCTAATTAGGCGATTGTGCTTGGGGGAGTTGCATTTGCTAGTCAATAAACTCCCACACACACACACACACACACACACACACACACTTTCTCTCATTCTCTCTTTCTTTCTTTCTGTCTCCCTCTCCCTCTCTTCTGCACACACTGGAAGCCATAGGGACTGCAGACAATGCAGAAGATTTCAGATCACCACTATTTGTTGTCCTTGACACTGCTTTCCTTCTTTATTATCTCCCCAACAATGAACATTCATTTGTTTAAATAATGAAATATTGTGTTTTTGTTCCTGGGCTTTGCTATTGTTTTTTTTTTTTTTTTTTTTTTTTCATCATTATTTTCGCAGACCAAACAGGAGATAGTCGGTTCAAAGCGTCACAACGGGGAGACAATGCCGACTTTGTTGCCAAGAGTACTCGTCTCGTTGTTTACCGGCTGGATTAAATGAACGTGTTGATGCGGGTGGCTAGATAGGGAATGCACACAGCAGGTGTCTGGCATCAGTATGCCCCCTGTCTGCTTGTTTGTGCTCTGTGCGAAGATGAAATGCAAAAAATGGAGGGGAAAAATGTCTGAATCTTGCGTTGAACTTTTAAACACATTTGCTGTTGTACAGGAAAGACAACAGTGAGAGTTTGTTCATGGTCCCCATGCAATTTATTCCTGACAGGCCGCCACCTGAGAATTGATCTTTAAATTGGCTTAGACTGCTTTGCAGAAAGCAATGAATTGAGGACAGCAGTCCATCTGTAGACACAAGCAATTGCTGTGTATTAACATTCATGACTCTCTGTATCAAACATGGTGAAAATGAACACATTACCTACTTGCACAGCCAAGGCAATAGGATGCCTTATGTCGTTTCTTGACATAAAAAAATCTGTGTAGATGCCATTTCCATTAGTAAAGCCTGGCTCGTTGTATGTTCCCAAAATTGATAAAGGATAATGGAATGGATAGGACGGATCTTTAGCACCAGAACTGATGGTGGGGTTAAATGTCGGACATTGTTATCGAGTTATTTTGACGCTGCACACACATACACTCACACACACACTATACAGACCAAAAGGAATACATTCACTCTTATTGAAGGTCTACCCCCTTCAAATACTTATAGTTTCACTGCTTGAAAAAGAATAACATAACAGGCTAAAGCCACAGTTACTCCATAAGACCCAAGCTTTGCCATGACTTCACCATGTCAGGGTGAAAGAACAATGGTAGCTCTAATTAGATGTTGTGTTCAGTTCAGTTTGAACTGGTCCTTAAAAAATACTAAAAAAGAATAAGAAAAAATGGAGAGAGAAAGAGAGAGTGAAAGAAATAGAGAGCCCTTTGCTTTTCAAACAAACAAGCTGAGGTTGGAGAAAGTGAAGACAAAATATATTAAAGTAACTGTTGGATTTATTCCCATGGGACTTATCCACAGAAGCATCTCAGTAGGCCCAGTCAGGGAAATCACGTCCTCAAGGATACTGACTTAAAACCCATACTTTGCCACTCTGAAAATGGCTTGCTTTAATCATTGTGAAAAGTGCCACTGTGAGGACTACGGTTGTTTATTATATGAAGCCTCCTTTGAACACAAACACTGGCTGAGAATATATAACCCTTTCGGTGGCTTTTTTGGAGTGAGTCCAGAGTGCACCTGAGTGCATATGCATATGCGTTTCAGCTTTTTCTCTTTCTATCCTCCCTCCACCCCCCACCCCCCCCCCCCCTGCCCTTTTGTGTGGGTACAAAAGTATTTGCATGAGTGTGTATGCGTGTGTCTCGTCTGTGTGCGTGTGTGTGTGTGTGTGTGTGTGTGTGTGTGTGTGTGTGTGTGTGTGTGTGTGTGTGTGTGTGTGTGTGTCCTTCTGACTCCTCCGCCCAGCTGGAAATGAGGGGAAAAAACGTTGAGCACGGGGAAATGTCTTTGGCTGCCTAATTTTCCAATTTGGATTTTACTCCGACTCCCCGACGAGTGAAATAAATTCTCTGTGAGCCTATTGACAAGCATATAATGAGAAAAGAGCAATAAGCGAAAGTTGGATTTTTGAAGATGATTGCCTGAAGTGGTTTCTCTCTCCAAGTCCCCTTTTTCTCCTTTTTCTAAGTACACCCATCTGTTGTTTTACATGATCTGCTAATTTAATAAGCGTGGCGTGGAGCAGAAGCATTGGTGAAAACGGGGCCCCACTCGCCCTCTTAGTTTCCCACGTGTGAGACTGACACGCTGATTTATAGCCAAGAATTTAAATTCATCAGCCAGAGCAAGAGGGGGATCTTAAGCGCTGGCAGTTATAGAAGGACAAGATGAGCACATTATGAGAATGTTGCCGTTTTCAAGAATGACTGTGTTCCTTAATTGTTCCTTTTATTCTGTTCTCCCTTTTTCTTCCCCTTTCTCTTCTTTTCTTTTGTTGCTTCCTGTAGCTTATTCACACGATTAGTGTGGTGGATAAAGATGAACCCCAGTCTGGCCATCGATTCTACTTCACCCTGGCACCTGAGGCATCCAGCAACCGCCATTTCACCCTCTGGGATGTCAAAGGTAAGGTTTGCACACCACCTCATCGCACACATCAAAGGGCAAACATTTGAATCTTTTATGAGAGTTCTTTACACGTTGAATTATTAAAAAAAATGTGGCGCCCATTTGTTGCTTCAGTAATTGTTCTCATATGAGTCACTGCTTGCTTGATGCATATCCTCAAGGTGGAACATATCAGTGAGTCATCGGGAAATGAAAAAAATGCAGTTTAGGTTAATGCTGCAATTTTCATCAAATGCTAAAACACTGCCTGGACAAAACTGACTGGAAACAAGCTGAATGCTACTTATACAATAGACTCTATAGTATTTTCCATGTATGTGTTTTTTTTTTTTTTTGTGGTTATTGTTGCTCTGCTAACACTGTCCAATCAACCCAAACAGGATTTATTTGTTAGCAAACGGCTCTTTAGAGACGTGAACATAACTGGATGTGACGTGTGGGTAAATCAAGATTGATCTGACACGATGAAAATGTCAGGGGAGAGAGCCAGGGAAATGTCAGCGCATGGTCTGCTGTGTCGGCACTCCCGTGCCCCAGTGAGGGCCGCAGAGAGCTGCTCATGGACCCCTCATCAGCCAGCATTCAGTCACTCTGCACACACACACACACACACACACACACACACACACACACACACACACACACACACACACACACTGCACACACACACACACACACACACACACACACACACACACACACACACACACACACACACACACACAGACACACACACACTGCACACACACACACACACACACACACACACACACACACACACTGCACACACACACACACATACACACACTGCACACACACACACACAAATAATAGAAGCTATATTTAGACGTGAAATTACATAGCAGGACGACATTTCAGCAAACACATCAGCAATGTCATGAATGACACGGGTCATATGTGAAGGAGACTTTTCAAAAACATAAATATGTGCAAGGCCTTTGCACAGCATCTCACAAACCTCCCACAGCCTTCACAACCCCCAGGCCCCAACACACACACCCACACACACACAGAAATACACAGAGGCATTTTTATCATCCCACCTCTTTTTTTGTCCTCCCTACTTCTGTTTTCATGGACACATTTGTCAGCCTGTCAGATTCAATCTGTCACTTTCTCCTTTCACCATCACGGCTTCACATTGCATTCTGTCTTATTGAGCTTTGACACATGAGGACAAACATGACGCTTTTTTTATGGCACAAAACTTTTCAGTCATTGTTAGAAGTACAGACAAACAATAGTTTGTCACTGATGGAGCAGCTCTCGTGGGATATAATTAAATTACTGCTCAGGAGCACGAGCGTCAAGTAACAATGGTAAGCTTCAGGGAGTGCTGAAATTCGAACTATACATTATTAAACAGGCAACAAGATATTTTATGAAGTGTCAGTGTTATGCATGATCAGAGAACAAGGCATGACTTACAAATTCTATTCATCATGAACTTGTGTATTGTGAGGAGAAAACAAAAAGTCAGGTGGAAAGTATAACCATTACCTATCAAGTAATGTTAAGTATTGTTTTAGTTCATCTTAAGCTAAACTTAGAATGTTTACTCTCTCTTAGAAACTCTGGTTTGTCATTTAAATTGCACTATACATTTGTGGGTTTTCTTTTAACCAGTGTCCTTTTAACCAGTTAGTTTCCTCATAACTTCTTATTTCATGCCTTTTTTTGTAAACATGGTATAATTGTTGGTTTCCTGGCTCTTACCTTAATGTCTGCTTTAACAAGAACCCCATTTGTCTCGCAGTTATTCAACTGTTCAGACATAATAACAAAATAATAAGGAATTGTCATTGAGGCCTAATACAATTTGCCTCCCAATTGCCTGTTAACATTACAGACTATATCGTTTTCTTGATTTGAACTCACAGCATATTTAATCTTACCAATTAACATCATATACGCTGCTCCATTAGAGTTGATATATCGCTAAGCCTTGTCAACGTCCTTTGTAATCTCCAGATAATACTGCCGGCATTAGGACCCAGCGGTCTGGCTTCAACAGGCAGGAGCAGAACATTTACCTTTTGCCCATCCTCGTGGTGGACAGCGGACCCCCAGCCTTGAGCAGCACGGGCACTGTGACCATCCATGTGTGCGGCTGTGATCCAGATGGGGCCATCCAGTCCTGCAATGCCACAGCCTACGTCATCTCCGCAGCCCTCAGCCCCGGAGCCCTCATCGCCCTGCTGGTCTGCATGCTCATCCTTATCGGTGAGCCATGAGGCCCTGACCTCAGTAACCATGGTAGATGGAAACAAAAATGAAAAATAGAAAATGAGAAAAAAGGGATCTCTTAAAGCGATATGCTGCATTCAAATGACCCTAAGATTGTCCTTGTCATGCAGCTGCATGTAGCTGATGCAAACATGCAACATGAGTTCAGTTAGAGTTCAGCGATGTTGTTTTCAACTTCAAAATAATGCAGGAAAGTCTTACGGTGTATTCGTTTTATCAAATTAGATCAAATTAACTGTGAATTTGATGTGCATTATGATTAGCCTAATGGCTCTACTACCGGTAAATGGATTAATGGAAAATCCAGATGTCTTGGCTTCCACTGACATGCAGATGTAACAATCAGAGTTGTGAGGATTGTCATTTTGAAAATAAGATGCACAGATATGATGAGCCCATCGCTGTTCTGAGACATATCTTGTAAGTTAGCTAGCTGACTTGATAACTCTTCATCCTATAAATCGGATAAAGTACATTTCAAAATAAAAAAATCCATACTTGTAACCTACCCGTACACAACAAAACATTATTTTGTTTTGCTGCAACAAGGAGATAGTTGTATGAGCAGCCTAAACCCTAGCCCTTTGAGACATGTTTGTGGCAAAGCTAGCATCCATGTTTTTTTTTTTTCCTTTGCTGCTATGGCTCCCTGTCATGCTTGCTGTCGTGCAGAATCAAGAGCATTGCATCAGAATGCAGGTTCCTTTGGCAACAAGCTGGTTTGGGAGTTTTTTGAGGGTTTTATGGGATAAGCATGATGGAGAGCAAAGGACTGGAGAGTGTAAACCTCACTCCCTTAAGCCCTGTGCTAGTGACGAAACTTCACAGCAGACCTGGCTTAATTTCCTTGTTAGCACACCTGTCTCCCATCTGATGTTGTACAGTCCAGTATCCAGTCAGGGACTGTACAGCTTAAGGCAGGCTGTGCCAGTATGCACAATGTACTACCTCATTACACTGAATGTTCTGTTCAACATTAGTTACAGTGTAATTCACTATGTGAAACACAGTGACATTCTGTGCTCAAGTATCCCTATACCTAAGCCTTGATCTAACTCTTAATGTCAGTACAACGTATATCAATGCGCTGTCCTCATCGTTACTCCATCTGCTTGACTTCACCCAACACTGTTGTTACAGTGGAGCATGGACTGGTTGCTAAAGCTCATCTCTGAATTTGGTTTCCTCTTTGTTTCCACTGTCTGTTATGTCAGGTTGGCTGTAACCTTCCAGTGAAACCTGGAGTATGGTGTGTGTTGTTTTGATAATTTACTTGGTGACCCTGCCTGTCTTTGCACTACTAAGCAATTGTGTTGATGAAGATACACAAGTCTGTGGTTGAGGAAAAGGCACACCTGTGCTTTCCAGTGAAGGTTCACTTTGTTGCACTCAGTGTGTGCCGTTCTTCTGTGTGTCATCGCCCCTCTCACTTGGGTACTTGTCAGTGTGAGTCCCCTTTGGCATTGCTGTCCTGTTGGATTACCTTCTTATTTGGCTGATGAGTAATTTTTGTCATCACAGCTCTCACCATACATGAAAATAACGCATGTGTCAATGCTAAAAGCTGACAAACCGCTAATAATGTGACTTGCTCTTTTGAACTTTTGACATTGTTATCATGAGGAAAGTGAAATAACATTGTAATTGTATTGGTAAAATAACATTATATTTTTACCGTTATTATTATTATTATTATTAATAATAATAATAATAAAGAGTAGATGACACAATACATTGCCTTCATAAGCTACTGGCTACTGGACTAAATATGTCAGCATAGTTTACAGACTTACACTTCTCTGCGTAAATCCTTGCTGCCAACACCTGTCTCTCTTTCAGATTTCGGTATTTGTGTTTTTTCCACTGCCTTCTCTATACCCACTATAGTGTGATGAAGAAAACATAGTCGATTAAATCTAGTCTGTCAATCTAGTTTTTGTGAAACGAACATATATTTGACATGTATTGGTGTGCACTCCAGGTTGTTTACCAGTGCGATGTAGGCCCTATTGTGTCTCCCTTCTAAAAGGCCACTCTATGTGCTGTTGTCACCAGGAAGCTAGGCTATAGCTTGTCATCCGGAACCAGTATGCCTCTGAAGGTCAGGTGCTAGACTTCGCTGGCAATAAGAACCATGGATTTCTGTTCAAAAGAGGGTTTTTGTGTAATGAAAAAGAGCACATCAAAATTGTAAGCTTACTTGTGTATTTCTGCAATATCTTTCACAAGTGGTGGATGTTTCGGCCCATATGCTTCTCCTATAAACGGATCCGTCAAGGATATGATTCATTGTATGCTCTGGAACTGAAATGAAGAAGGGGTACCAGATCTTAGTCCTAAGCCATCTGTGTTTGACCTCCTCCACTCCTTTCCTATCCACTATATAACCTGAAAGCACAAATAGCACAAAAAGCACATTACCTTTTGTCTAATTGTATGCCTCTGGTCTACTGACCGACTGCTTTAAAAGTGGTCTTTTTTGTGTCTGTGACAAACAATTGTGTCACAAGCAAAAAGCATGGGTAAAAAAATGCTGCCTACTGACTTGACCACTTGTCAGTGTTATTTGTGGTAGTGTACTCTCAGTGTCATTTGTGGTAGTGTACTCTCAGTGTGATTTGTGGTAGTGTACTCTGGTTGTTGTGGAAGTGTACTCTCAGTGTGATTTGTGAAAGTGTACTCTCAGTGTGATTTGTGGTAGTGTACTCTCAGTGTGATTTGTGGTAGTGTACTCTCAGTGTCATTTGTGGTAGTGTACTCTCAGGGCCTCATTTACTAACAGGATTGCGCCCATTTCAGGCCTAAAATAGCGGGTAAAGACATAAAATCGTATTTCCAAAGGAGGCGCACCTGAGTAAAAGCGCAGATTACCGCTGCTGGGAAGTGGGTGTGGGAAAGTGGGTGTTCGTCGCAAAGAGATGGGAGGAGATTCGTAAAGTGCGCCTAATTATGTATTAGTAACGAAACAAGAGGTGTTTTAGCATGACATATCAGCTGCTAAATGAAAACTATGTGCCTGCGAGAAATTTGAAAAATACGAACATCAGAAATGTTATTTTTTTTTAAATGTTTATATTTGATATATCATTTAATAGGCATACAAACAAATAGAATTACAAACTGTCCCACCAGCTAGCTGTTCGGGAAAAGTTTGGCCACGTCTTACCCAGAATCGCTGCTCATTGTATGCTTTAAACACTCATAGTTCAAGCACACCGAGTACAGTGTACACCTTCTGCGTAGGAGTAACGTGTATCTATTCAGGAAAAGTACTTAAAATAATTAAGACCTTTGTCAGGTTTTTAATGGCACACACGACACACTGGAACATACACGTGCATATATGCAGGCGACACAGGACACACACACACGCAGGTAAGCCTACTCTCAGTGTTATTTGTGGTAGTGTACTCTCAGTGTTATTTGTGGTAGTGTACTCTGGTTGTTGTGGAAGTGTACTCTCAGTGTTATTTGTGGTAGTGTACTCTGGTTGTTGTGGAAGTGTACTCTCAGTGTTATTTGTGGTAGTGTACTCTCAGTGTTATTTGTGGTAGTGTACTGTGGTTGTTGTGGAAGTGTACTCTCAGTGTTATTTGTGGTAGTGTACTGTCAGTGGTTGTTGTGGAGGTGGGCATTGCTACCTCTGATGTCGTAGCTGTCCATCTGTGAGCCTGAGCCTGAGAACACCAGCTTGTTTGTCTGTGGAAGCTCAGCGGGTTGCACGCCATGCATGGCCGGCACTCTTCTGTTGGCCCCACAGCAGGCCACTGTTGGTTGATTGGTGTAAGGTTGATCAGGTCATGACTTTTTACACCTCCATTCATTAGATGTCTTGATGAAACTACACTGCTCTCTTTTGGTGATTTGGTTTGACTCCACTACCCACTATACCATGTATGGAAAGGAATGGACCTTAGTATTGAAACCAAAACAAGTTATGTTTTATATGAATCCAGAATTATTATTATAATAGAGTAAGCTTGATGTAACAGGAGAGTAATATAGAACATACTATTGAATAAATAGTAGGTTGTACTTATAGATGTACTATCTCTTATAGATGTGCTATCTATTAGGAAGGTTACTCATGGTTTTCCTCTTATGTTTTGTGATGTCTTGTGACTTGAAATATATTGTGTCCCTTTTAAAAATTCCTCATTTCAACAGCGAGAACACTGAGACATTTTTTTTCGTCAGGCATTTTAGATGATGCCCTATTTTATGTGGTAGAAGAGGCTTTTGTTCAAACAGGAGCACATACAATATAGGGTTTTATGAATGACATCAACCCTCTTTGCCATCCCGAGTGCTGTGGACATATTGAACGATGTCGCCATGGTTAGGAAATAGCTGGCTCAGCACTCCTGTCCCCACGGCAGACCCGGGCCTTTAAATAGACATGGCTTTCCAGACATTCCCAGATACCAGCACTCTTATTTCTCTCAGCTGGCTAACCAAACAGAAAGGGCTTGTGTTGTCAATTCTGAAAGTTTCATGAATGCCCTTTCCCTTTCTCTTTCTCTCTCTCTCTCTCTCTCTCTCTCTCTCTCTCTCTCGCTCTCTCACTCCAAACATGCCCCCCATGGCAATTTGGAGAGAATATATTGTGTTTGTTTCAGTCCTTAACTGTTTTGGGAGTGGTGTTTTATGTTTGTCATGGTTTTAAATGAGTCAAGTAGCATCTAGGTCGTTGAGGTTGTCGTAATGAGCTCTACGTTACTGCCATTTTCATGGTTATGGCACTATTTCATTTCTCAATCATATCAACTATGAAAGTATGCAAGAACAATTAATATTTTATTTGCTTGTGTACAGAGCTGTTCAAGTCGTTATGCTAAATTATTTCATGGTGCAAAGCAAAGGGAACAGGGAATGGCATAGTCCCTCCAGAATATAATTTAACTTCTTATAAAAGTATGTTTCTATGTCTTCAGTTAATATTTAAAGCAGTTTGTGTCTTACACTTACACCATATAGGCCCAAATATATTAAGATTGCATGATGTCATTATTGAATTATTATATTAAGAATATTAAGTGCATTCACAATTCTATTCATAGATACCACATGGTCATTCATTGCTCCATGCCTTTACTATAAACTATTGCAGAACCTTTTGTTCTTCATAATAATTAAATGTTAAACTTAATACACACAATTATTCCACATTTACCATCTGTCATTAGTTAGCATGGTAGTGCACAGCCGGAAGCTCTAAGGGCCCTGTGGTCTAAGCAGCTAAGAGTCTTAAGCATCTGGGAGAGGAAGAGGACGTAAAAGAATGAGAAAGGGCAGTGCCGGATTCACTGAGTGGAGAGCCTGGGTGCTGAGGGGAGACAATCAGCAAGAGCTAACAGGCTCTGTCTGGCACCGTTGAGTTCCTAACCATCCCCGTTAAACGTCTCTCACTCCGAATGTGGGAGTAGACGAGATTTGGGGCTTGAGAAGTGTGTGTGTATATGATGTTGTAGTGTGTGTGTGTGTATATGATGTTGTAGTGTGTGTGTGTGTGTGTGTGTGTGTGTGTGTCTGCTAGAGGGGCAGGGTGGAGGGAGAGTATTTGGCTCTCCACAGGCTGCATCGCCCCTATGAGATCAGCAGTGGCATGATGAGGAGAATGAAAACAAATTTCTGCCTAATTACCCGCAAAACAAACACTCCCTCCATCAGTTCGTTCCAGGGGTGACGTGATGAATCCATTCCGACGTGGTGAGGCATCTGTGCACATCCGTCCCAATTACGGCCCATCTGCCGTGATGCCGTCCCCGGCGCGCCCAGCCCAAGGGTAAATTAGCCGTCTTGTCAGGGCCGCTTATTGGAACATCTGTAGGTGGAGGAGCCGCCACATGTTTGCCGCGCAGGTACACGCCGCAGAGGCAACACCTTGGCCCGGGACAAGTTCGCACACGTGTCAGGAGTGCAAAGGTTGCTCCGCGCGGTCGCTTCCTCGGTCAAGCGATCATGTTCGTTCGACGTTAACCCCTTGACACTTTGGGTGACGATGTTCCGGGGGGATCTGCCGCTAGAGGGGCCGCTGGTCTTGAATATTTAATAGACGAAAAAAAGAATGTGTGTCGCTGCCAGTGGGCTGCATCGCTGTGGCGGCGGAATCTTAGTGGATTTTTTCATCTGTTGCATAATTGCTTTGGAATGCTTGGCGCCATCAAGAAGCAGGGCTGTGAAATTGAAGCAGGTTCTGCTGAAAACCCCTGGTGATGAGTTTGTCAGACAGTGCCAAATATGAAACAAAGGGCGAAATGAGATGGACAAAAAAAGAAGGAGGGCTGACGTCTCCCTGTGGCTCCGTGCGAGTGAGCGGGGCGCCGCGGCGGAGGTGACGGCGGCGGCAGCTATGGCGGGGTTTGTGAGGCAGATCATCGCTCTGTGTTTCCCGTGCGGGAGCTGCAGATGATCAACATCCCCGACCTCATTCCTCAGACCGCGGCTCTCTGGGCGCCGCTGCGCCATTTTCCTCCGTGTGATTTCTCAAGTCATTTGCACTGAATAAAGACAATTACAGCCCCCCTCCCGGCCCAAGTCATTTATATAGATTAATATGACCATCACTGTGTTTTCCCCAAACCATTGTGAAGAACAGAAAAAAAGAAAGCTTTTGGCAGGGAAGGTGAAAAACATGGCGCTATGGCCTCGTCAACAGGCACAAAGAATCCCTGCCATAGCCTTATGATGACTGAGGTCATGAAGGAAAATTATGATTTAATGTTCGTAAGGCTTAACATTAATCATTTTTAATAACGTTTTTACGTATGTGTTCACATAAACAAACCATGAACTTTAGTATTTGCAAAAGCCTTCATTATATTGATTGCTGTAGTTAATGTTTTATCTATGATAAGTACTGCTTTTAATTAATGTTAATAAAGGGAACTTTAATGTAAAGCATTACCATAACCTAATCTAATGAGTGGCTGCTCACCATCTGCACTGGCTTTTATGTGTGCAGAGAAATCACAGTTTCTAAAAGGCTGGCATATATTGGAGCATTCAAGTGACACCAAAGAATCACAAAAAAAAAAACCACTTAATCAGGAGCACCAAGGCCTTTTCATGGAGACTTTCATTATTTTGCGGCGGCGCTCTGTTGCAGTCTCACCTACTGGCTACAGGCTACTTCAAAGCCCTTCTTTCACCTTCAGCCCCTCAATGTACAAAGAGCAGAGCGCTGTGGACTGACCCCGGGCGTCTCTCTCTGACTACTGGGTATGGTTAGCGCTGATTACCACACATTTTAGGAGTTCTATCAGGATGCTGCTGGAAGGGAGTGGGAATCTTACCCAAAGGCAGTTTACCTAATTACAAATGGAGATGCTAATGAAAATAATTCAGCTTGGATTAAAGGCTCATTGATTTATGGGCATGAATAAGGCTTTTGTTTGTGTCTGTTCCATTACTCTATTAACTGATCCGTCTCAATTGTTTTCATTTTTAAATCAGATTTGTATTACTCAGTCATTACAGAAATCTATGCAGGCGTTACCTCGGCACAATCATATCTAGATTTGCCTTGTGCAGTTCTATCCTTAGTAATCCATGGATGGCTCTCGGTGGCCTGATGGGCTTATCGACTTTTATTAAAATGTCAAGCACATACTGTAACGCTTAAAGAATCATTAGCTTGACGCTAACTGTGTTCACTTAAAAATCAATATAGCTGCATTCAAAACTTAGTGTTTCATTATCTCCACTCATCTTCTCATATACACTGCGTCTGGACGAGCCTATCAAGCCCTGACGCCTTCAAAAGCACAGTGGATAAATGGAGAAAAAAATGCTTTTGTAATACGATATAGACCAAAACGTCATTGTGTGAGTATACTGTAGTAACTGTATTATTCTGTCCGTTTCACTTTGCAACCTCAAAACACATTCCAAGAAGGGGAAACCATTGTTGTTTTTTAATAAATGAAGCAAATCAACCAATCAATCATCAGATCATCTATCACTGGAGGAATATTCGGAATGTTCTGTTTGTTGGCCTCTCACTCTGTAATTCCCTGACACCTGTAATCTCCACTCTAATCTGCTTGTTTATTCTCTCCTCCCCAAAGTGCTGGTGTTGCTGATCCTCACGCTGAAGCGGCACCGCAAGGGCCAGCGCATGTCCGAGGAAGAGGAGGACATGCGCGACAACGTCATCAAGTACAACGACGAGGGCGGCGGCGAGCAGGACACGCAGGCCTACGACATGAGCGCCCTGCGTAGCCTCTACGACTTCCCCGAGGTGAAGAGCGCCGACTCGGGCGGCGAGCTGCCCTGCCTGCCGCAGTGGATCCAGAGCCGCGTGAGCGGCGACGGCGGCGCGGCGGACTTCACGCTGTTCAGCGGCTACATCCGCAAGAAGGTGGAGCAGGCGGACGCCGACCTCTCGGTGCCGCCGTACGACTCGTTCCAGACGTACGCCTTCGAGGGAACCAGCTCGCCCGCGCTGTCCCTCAGCTCCATCCGCACACTCTCCACCACCTCAGAGCAGGATTTCTCGTACCTCAGTGACTGGGGACCTCGCTTCAGGCAGTTGGCTGGTTATTATGCCCCGGGACAGCCTGAGGAAGAGGGCTCCTAGCCTCTACCTCCTCCTCCTCCTCCACCTCCTGCTGCCGCCAGCACTCCATCTCACTCATATTGACAGTCCAGTGTCCTAACTGTCCTTGAACCCACTCCCCTGTGACACTTTGGAAACCCAGTCAGTTATGACAGTTTCATTACTTTAAAAAAAAAAAAAAAAAGTTCCATTTTTTTTCTCTTTCTCCAGTTGTGGATTAAAATGGGGCGATGAACTGGGCTTTGGGTGTAGCTAAGGAGCCGGTGGGAAGCCAGGTATTATTGACCCATAAGAGTAAGGGGGAAAAAAATCACAGATACACACCACTGCTCTTTGACCAACATCATGGATTTTTTTTTTTCATTAGTATTTGTGCTTTTTTTCCTCCATGGTGGCAGAGACCAGAAATAACCATTTAAAGGAAAACGAACATTATGGCATTTCTAGTCAAGGGACACTTTTTTTTGTTCTCAAGCCAAGGCAAACTATCCCCCCCCCCCCCCCCCTACAAACAAAATGTATTTATTAAAGAAGAACATATTTATGTATTTATTAATTTATATTTATTTATTTATTCATCATGAATACAACGATATGCCCAGAATGAATGGACTTATTTGGGAAAGGGGCAGAAAGGGAGGAGAAATAGAAAGCAAGCAAACATTGTTATACTGCCCAAAACGAATCTTGTGAGAACTGAAGAAGGGTATTGTGAATGTGAAAGTGCACTGTTGAAGCAGCATTATGTGGGTCACAGACAACAACACAGTCTTGAAAATATTTGTAATTTTATTTTTTTGGAACACTTTTGTAAAATACTAACAAGACGACAACATGGGAAGAAAGACGCTTGAGGCAAAAGAGAGAAAATATGTGTCAATTCAGTGCAAGCATTGGTTTTGTCCTGACATAGCCTACTTTTTATTGTGTTGTGATATTTTGCTCACGTTGTGGACATTCTGTGTTAACTTTTTTAAAGGGATGATCTTTTCAGATCAAAGGTGGCAAAGGTTTCTAACATGGTCATCAAGTGGAGTTGTTTCCCAGCAACCGCTCAAGAATTTTGTGTTTAAAACCAGAACTGTGAGTGTGTTTATGCATCAGATTTCGTTTCTATTGAGCGTTACTTCTGTTCGGCTGATTTTGTTTGAGGGTGGGGATGTTAGAGTGATTAGGAAAAACATGCACTGTATCACAAACATTCAGTACCCAAGACCTCTTTAATGTTGACCATTATTGTAAATGTATGGAAATATACTGTTGAAAACAATAAATATTTAATGCTTTTTTAAATATCAGTATCAGTGGATGGAGCAATACATCCTGTATTTTATTCACATAAGTCAAGAGGTGTCTTTTCACAACAATGAACCATACACACACAAAATAACTGGTTAATTTGAAAAAAAAAGACAGCAAGCTTTTTACAGGTAATTTCTTCGGTACTTGCAAAACAACATGTATATTAACAAAAGTGAACATTTATTTTTGAGGGTGACAAAGATGACAACACACGTTTTATGAGCGCTTTAATACCTTGGCAATATTCCTGGTGGACCCTGGGTGACTTAGTCAGGGAATCTTATTGGCTTTGCATCATAAAAGCCTTGATTTTCCAGCTGAAAATAGAGATGGGGTTGGTGAGACATGCATTTGCCTGGTGTATTCCTTTATTTCCTCTTTGAATTATTCTTGGGGACAAGGCATACCAACTTACCAGGGTACAATGAAAGGGATGTTTTTCAGAGCAGATTTTATGGATGCTGTCCAGCTAATGTATGCTGTACTGTGTGTCACTGTGGTGCCTTCAGCTCGGGCTCATTCAGACTGGTGTCACAAGTCTATTTGACAGTCCTCTATTGAATACAATAAGGAAATGGAGGAGCGGCCTTTGAACCTAATGAAACACTCTGGAAAATATGCCAGTCTAGAGCCTGCAATGTGCTGTAATGAACTAGGTTAGGTATTGCGCGTGCACTCGCTTGCAATGCTACCTTATCCCTGTGCGCAGTTCTTTTCCCACGGATTGTAAAATATCATTTCCTGCCCCATGCATGCTAACATATCACTACACTGTAATAAATTGTGTTTTCTTTTTCTCTAAGGGCAACACACAGTAGGGTAGTGTCATTTCTTCTGTGGACCTGAGCATTGACAGACAATGCTCTGGGGCTACCTATGTCTTTTTACAAATTATTGTCTTGCTTTGTGCTCCTGAATTAATCATCATAATTGATGACACATGGTGTATGGAATATAAGTCTATCGATCCACACATGGCATCTCATCTCTCCTGCAGTTCATCATAAAGTTGAGATAGAGGAGACACAGATGTATTGTGAGAAAGCAATGTGTGTTTCAGACATGCAGTCTGCAAACAGGATTCCTGGTTAAAAGGTGCTAGCAACTGTATTAATGTATTACAGTCTTTTGCACAAGTGCTATCCTCACCACATTGGTATGTTATTAATAATTCACAAAAATGATGCACCAGTATGATACCATACCACTATGATGCCCAGCTTGCATGGATTCTTCCGTTTGCATTAAGAAATTATCCAGTAGCCAGCAGGTGCATAACAAGCTTCATATACTTTGCAGTGTTCTCTTCAAAGTCCAGGATATGAAATGAACTAGTTATGACAGAACACATTGTCAAGAGGCAAGCTATTGAACCAAATTAGCGCCTGCTGCTCAATTACTCTCCAGACCCTAGCATAACTGCTCAGGATAATGACTACACAACTACTGCTAACAAAGTCAGTGCGGTGTCATCCGATTCTGCATTGTCTAAATAAAACCAATCTGGAAGTTTTCTGTAGTGAGCTGTTTCAGAGGTGAGGCACATGAGACATTTCAGATGTCATTTTTTTAAAGAGTAGAGTGAGTGGGTGCACAGTATGTGGCTAAGTGATGCTTGAGCTTCACCAATGCATTTCCTAGTCTTGTTTTTCTTGGACAAGATTTCATGGATCGAATGACCACAATTAGGAGTGGAGTGCATACGACTATATTTAAAACTATACTTCAGGTTTTGAATGTGGATAGAGGCCAGAAAAGGCCATCTGCGGCATTGAAGTCTGATCATGGTAATCTGAAATGGAAAAATAGTTGGTATATTGTCTTGCTCCCTGTGGCTTGTGGGTAAAGTGTATTATTTACATCCCGCTGAGCTCATTTCATAGTTCATCATGTTCTATAATACCAGGGTGTCAGTGAGACAGTGCCAAATATATTTATATTTTTTTTTTATCTGCTCTCAAAGGAATTGCTGTGTCAAAGGGTGTTCCACAAACCCGTGTAATGGAGATGGGAATTTTACTGCTTTTATTTTAGCCTGAGAAACTCAAAGGTAATTGTCAAACCAGCACAGGCGAGAGAAACTGCGTCATCATTCATTTGCATGTGTTCTTAAGGGGCAAAAGGATCATGCTATTAATTACAACAATGCCCATTTTTATCGTTTTTATCATTTTCATAATGGTTACACAAAGATATTCTCTTTTATATAATATCAGGTGAATTTGTTTTGCCATTAAAATGAAGGGAAAGTATTCTGCTTTGGTAGTAGAGTAGTATAGCAGAGGACACAGTAATAATTCGCAGACAGATTACATAGAAGCATTAAAACATTAAATCACACACATTTTATGAAGTGGTGAAGGGATATAGTGTGAGGAGCTCATAGAGGAGTGTAGTGATGCATCAAGTTTTCACCGTCAAAGCTACCTGATGCTTCTCTCTCTCTCTCGCTCTCTCTCTCCCTCTCTCTGTGCGTGTGTGGAGGCTGTTGAGTGCACCTCTTGTTATACTTCTTTGTTGAGATGTTTTCTTTATCCCCTCTAGAGACACAGTTGTGTGAGATGGTCTCTCCCCTCATATGACCCCCCTGTTAGACTTTCTCTTCTGTCTGTTTTTCACTGGTGTCTCAAACTGTTCCTCTTCTGTCTGTTTTTCACTGGTGTCTCAAACTGATTTTCAAGTCTTAAATCCCTGAGGGATAATGCGAAAGGCTGTCTTCCTTACCTTACCTTTGTATACAATCATAGGTAGTTTAGGTGGCCTGTGGTATTTTTTATGCAGGATCCATATTGTCTAATACCGAATCTATGGCTATCTATAAATCCTGATAGATGTCTCAAGTCCGTATCTATACCAATAGAGATGTAGCGATTGAGGTGACAAACCATATCGTTGCCATAGTGGCATGAAGAGTTCAGTGGAGCATCAGTGTCAGTTGGAGTTCTGACAGCTAATTAGTAAGCAAGACTGTATCGTCAAAATCGTGCCCCGGAATGCAAAAATAAACGTTTGAACGATAATAATAATAATAAGTCATTTTACTGTGTTCTTAGAGATCCTCGAAGAAGTCATTGGATTCTGCTGTGGCTCATTTAGCCTCTATGCATGAGTTACCTGTTGTGGAAATGGAAATTGATTTCAATTGAATTGAAATTGATTGAGAGATTGAAATCTTTAGCTAGAATAGATGCATTGAAAATAACATTATGGCTTAATCAATAGTTTTCAAAAAAGGGCTGTTAACCTGCCCACTACAACAACTAACCTTTATGTTTTAGCTACAAAAGCTAAAACTAACCAAGCTAACCTTACAGTCCTTCATTGAAATTAAATGACACTTACCTTTCCAGTATGAACAGTAAGGCTTTTTTTGCTGGTATAAGCTACTCCAAAGATTAGAATGGCAGGAAGGTCACAGGGACCGGATATTTATCTTTGTAGTTTTTTCAATTTCGTGAATTTGACAAATATTCAGAAAATACACATTAGCGTATTCAGAAGGTACCCAGCCTATTAAGTGCTATGGTATGCTACCCATCAGACAGCCATTTAACTAATATTTTCTGTAGAGAATTACCAATATTTGTGGACTTCATGATTTACTCTTTGCGTTATTTTGGCTGACTGATGGTTAAGAGCAGTAGGACACTTCAGGTGTCCCAAAAAAAGATCCCTATCCTAATAATCTTTGCAGACCAAATCAAAGCTGGGATGTTTCTGCTTGACGGCACACTCCTAGTAGAGCTATCCCAATACAACAGTGTATTGTTTGATCATGATACTGTATTGATACTTTGACCTCTTGTATCAGTATTTAATTGTTTAACCAGCGTTGGCCAGTGACCAGATCGTGAGATTGCTGCTTGAGATCACACTTCACAATTCAAACATTGATACAGAGTGGCAGACTGGCATGGGCATTTATACACTGGCACTGGAGGAACTACAGAGGGAAACCACTAGACATTCCAAATTAGAACACAAAGCTTAGAATCAAATAATAAATCATTCACTCTCGCATTCGCACTGCACTCTGGCACACAACTACGTCACTTCACACCACCCAGAACACACACACATGCACACAACATGCTGGCTCTAAGCATATTCTAATAACATGGCAGCAGTTTCCTTGTCGCTTTGGAAAAAAGTGTCCACCAAATACCAGTCCTTTACCTTTACCTGTACTTACATCAAGTGTTCATGATGCACTATATCTGCACTGAAATTGGTTTGAAATTGGCAACAAAATGCCACTAGCCACCTCCCCTAAAAGGATCTTTTTGGAACTCATTGTTAACATTGAGCATTTGTGAATGCATGAATCACAACATGCAATGCCATTTTAAGAGTGTGAACTGAAAATGTCTATGAGGGAGGATAAGAGAGAGGTTTTAACATGCAAACACTATGGATAAAGGTACAGAATCTGGCTTCTTCCCACCCCCTGCTGACTCTTAGTTCACAACCAGAAATAGTCGCATGGTCCCACAGTGATTCACATAGCCACTGTGAATAAGCAGCTGTAGACAGCACATAATGGCGGAAGCAAAACAAGAAAAGGCAAATGCTTTTGAAAATTGGTTGGAATGATATTCTTCCATTAGAGAAAAGAAAACAAGGATGATGAAACTGGGTGAATTTGAAGTCCTGAAAACCTGGAGACTTGGACTAACAGAAAGATATATTGCCTTATTCTGCCCACAGCGAAGTCATCAATATCACCGTGGCCAAACAACAGCCTAATCTTTCATCAATGTATTCATCAATGTAAAAATGAAAGTCATTGATTTTCTTTTGTTTCTTCGTGACATAAATTCTTAAAAGACAAAAACAACCAAATTATTAACAATGGTTGTCAATAATGGTCTCCATACTTTTGAATACAGTGAAACACAACAAAATGTTGATTGTTGACTTATATTTATAAGATGATCATCTGGGTAAATGTTTGTCGTTGTATACAACCATTAGGCATCATTTTGGTTTTTGTTTGTTTGGTTTTATTCAATCTGATTATACTGCCAGAACCAGGCCTTAATGAACAGAACAAATCTAGCACTGCAGAACATACCATGTGTTAGGATTTTGTTCTTACTGTTCCCAAGGCCTGTGCTAATTGGACATGATACCTTCATGGGATAATGCTATGTACTCCATAGCCCCTGGTGTATTGTAACTGTACCATTCACTTCAGTGTAACACACTGCATCCTTGTGTGTCACAGCACCATGATGCCTTGTGCTCACCAACACCCTAAAGCTGATCCGAACCATAAGAGACAGTGGTCTGATGCCATGGGGCGAGTAGTAGGAAATTAACATAGACATATACATATATATATACACTGTGTTCCACATTATTATGCAAATTACACTTTGCTCAGTCAGTATAATTCAAATTTTATTGAACAAACCTCCCAATGATAACAGTATTTTTTTTTTCAAAAATAAAAAACTCAAAATGCAGTGTTCCAAATTATTATGCAGATCTCAGAGTTTCAGAGTTTCAAGATATTTTATAGCTTGTAAAGAACTAAAAATTGTCATTTGTTGAATTTGCAGCATTAGGAGGTCATATTTACTGAAATCAAAAAAAGTTTTTATCAAAAACATCTTAACAGGTCAGGTTACATGTTAACATAGGACCCCTTCTTTGATATCAACTTTTCTTGCGTCCATTGAACTTGTGAGTTATTTAATAGTTTCTGCTGTATGTAATGTCTTTGCAGGATGCCATAATAGCCTCCCAGAGCACCTGCTTGGATGTGAACTTCCTTCCACCCACATAGATCTTTTGCTTGATGATGCTCCAAAGGTTCTCAATAGGGTTAAGGTCAGGGGAAGATGGGGGCCACACCATGAGTTTCTCTCCTTTTATGCCCATAGCAGCCAATGCCCCAGAGGTATTCTTTGCAGCATGAGATTGTGCATTGTCATGTATGAATATGACTTTGCTACGGAAGGCACGGTTCTTCTTTTTGTACCACGGAAGAAAGTGGTCAGTCAGAAACTCTACATACTTTGCCAAGGTCATTTTCACACTGTCAGGGACCCAACCTCCTTGTTGACGTCTCAGCCTCAGCCATTCACCAACCATTTGCACTATTTGCCGCTTTTCAGCAGCAGAGAGATCCTTTTTCTTCCCCATTTTGCCTGAAACATGTAGCTTGCTTAATAATGTGGAACAGCCTTCTTAAGTATTTTTCCTTTGATTGGGCTCACCTGGCAAACTAATTATCACAGATGTCTGAGATTGATTTCAATCATCCAAATAGCCCTGAGACACAATACCGTCCATGAGTTTAATTGAAAAACAAAAAAACAAATGTTTATGACCCTTAAATCCAATTTGCATAATAATGTGGAACGCGGTGTATATAGACATATACACTGATAAAATTAATCACAAAGTCCCCTTTCGGAGGTCCAGTCATTTGTAGGCCTTTTTTTTTCCGTATACCTAACGGAATATCTTACCTTAGTTTTTATGTAATCTCAAAATGTTAATGTTTATTACAGGGTGCTTAATACTAGCGTTACATTCTGTAGAAAGAGGATGAGAATGTACAGTGTTAAGACTAACTAAAAAACGGGCGGCCAATTTATAGTGAGGGTTAACACAAACAAAGTGCAAGTCCATGTCGAGAGGCACCTTAAAATGAGATGATAAAGTAATCTAAAGTTGAATATGCAATTTGATTATGCTCCTGCCATGCTACTCCCTCGGCACGGTGGTTCCTACAGCTAACATTACCACCACAATACTACCAAAGGGATGCTACAGCATGCACAATGTTAGTGTCTAGCAGAGTGAAGGGCTTTAAAGCAACCTCTTCAGTTGATGAAAATGTATGTGTGCTCAAATGAATATGAACCTCCGTAATCCAAGGTCTCATGCTCAAGTGCTATGTCCTATCCAAGTCCAATAATTGGGAAAAGGGAGAATAGGGCTTCATGTTTTAATTAAAATAAACAGTACATAATAGTCTTTTTTTGGTCTTTGAGAGTGGAAAGATATGGACTGTATTATGTTGTAATAGGCTCACAAATGTGGTGAGACTAGAGGCAGATGGAAATTATTGAGAAAGCACTGATTTCATGACAGGGGCTCTCTTGACTCATCAGTATGCCTATCAATTTTCTGGAAGATGCGTGTTTGTGTGTGTGTGTGTGTGTGTGTGTGTGTGTGTGTGTGTGTGTGTGTGTGTGTGTGTGTGTGTGTGTGTGTGTGTGTGTGTGTGTGTGTGTGTGTGTGTGTGTGTGTGTCTGTCTGTCTGTCTGTCTGTCTCTCTGTGTGTGTTGATACATGTATAAATGTGTGTGTGTGTTTGTATTTGCATTTGAGTGCATTGTCTCTGTGTGTGTGTGTGTGTGTGTGTGTGTGTGTGTGTGTGTGTGTGTGTGTGTGTGTGTGTGTGTGTGTGTGTGTGTGTGTGTGTGTGTGTGTGTGTGTGTGTGTGTGTGTGCGCGTAAGTCTGTGTGTGTGTGTGTGTGTGTGTCTGTGTGTGTGTGTGTGTGTGTGTGTGTGTGTGTGTGTGTGTGCGCGTGCGTGTGTGTATGTTTGTGTGTGTGTGTGTTTTTGTGTGTGTGTCTGTGTCTGTGTCTGTGTCTGTGTCTGTGTGAGTGAGTGCCTGCCAGTGTGTGAGAGAGAAACAGAAGGGCAACAGAAACAGAAGAGAAAGGTAGAAAGAAAGAAAGAAAGAAAGACTAGAAAGAGACAGATAGACAGAGAGAGAGACAAGTCCCGGTCCGCCGTCCCCACATGAAGCACTGCGATATGAGGGAGTCTTCTGTTCGCACTTCTTCACCATTCACCTCTGACATTTGTCAAGAGCCCGACAGGACTGCCGACACATCGCCTCATGCATTATTAAAAAGGCGTGAATGGTGGAGGCCACTCTCAGACGGGGAGGAAGGGGCGCCTCACATCCCTTTCATTATCCTGGGGAAACAGTTAAAAATGTCTCCCCTTGAATGGAAATCTGAAGGAGGATGCCGGGGAGGCAGATGTACTGTCGTTCCTCATCACTGTCTTTCCACTTGCCATTGGCCTTATACGTGTTGTCTTTGATAAACTAGCATTATAATGGGTGGTAGGTTTAGGATGGCAGTCATTTCACTCAAGTTCATAGTTAATTAGATTTCACTTAAAAGTTTTAATTGCTATTATATTACAGTAACACAACCTTTGAAAATAGTTGGTGTCAGGTTATTCTGAGTGACTGTTTAGGAGGAGACTGCATGGCAACGGAAAATATGTTAAATGTTTTGCTAAAATAATTTACCTTCAGGTTCCTAAAGGGCACCGTTATTATTTTCCTCAACCTACACCCACATTGAAACACCTCGTTACACCTACAGTACCTAAGTGCCTTACACACAAACTCACACAAGTACACAAACACACACAAAGTGAGAGAATAAGCAAGAATGAAGTGAAATAACAAGACATTTTCAGTTCTAAGAAAACATTGTTATCTTCAATGATTACGTTTCTGGAAACAATAGGCTAAAAGGTTTGTTGTTTAGCTTACTCTGAGTGAAAATCTAAGGAACAATAGTTTTGTAGATGTGGCAAACTGTACACTGATAGGGTGTGAAGCAGTACCTAGGAGTTACGTTCTGCGATTTTATGACATGTTTAGTGAATAGGAGTGTGACTTTATGAACATTGTTCATGCACAGGGGTATACACTATCATAATATTATGTTTAAATATAGCTGCAAGTAGGGATCATTGGGGTCCGAGTAGAATGTGCTAAATACCCAAAGTAGCAAAAGGATGAATGATTTGGCGGCTTCAGCAGGTAAAAGAGGACCATTTAGGTTTGTAAATGTTATATAAGGATTTAAAGACACTGAATTTTGAAGATAGATCAAACTATGGCAGAGGAACAGAGGAGAACATGTTGTAGCAACATCTTGATGGGTAAAGGAATTGGGTAAATAGCTTCTATATGCCATTATGAATTAGCTGACAGAATTTCATTAAGATTGGCCATTGGCAGCCATTTTGTTAAAAGAGCCAAATGGAACTTTAGGAGATCTGAGCAAATGTAGCCAAGTACAAGCATTCCAAATGTTAGCTGAAGGTGTTCTTCAGATATTGAAATGAGATTTGTCATGCCTCCAAAGAATGTGGTAGAGACGCAGGGTGTCAAATTTCATGAAGTTTGAACTTTTACATTACAGGATAACCAGGGTAGTGCACCTCCTAAAGGCCAGCTTGTCATAAAAATGTCTTAATTTTCGCCAAAACGGTTTTCAAGCTATTGCCCAGAAAGTGCTAGGGGGTCACTAGCACCAAATGAAATACACACCTAGGGACACAAACCTTCTATTCCGTACCAGCCATGTGGGGCTACAACTATACCAAGTTTCATGTGGATTGGTGAAGTCTAAGTTTATGATATCGGCGACCAAAGATTTGTGAGAGAAAAGACAACCTTTGACAAACACCATATGACTGCCTGTGTGCAGCGGCAGTCATAATTATATATCCCCACCCTATTCAAACACCTTTGCAAACAGAGATATAACAAACAACGGAATAATGAGATGAGAGATTCAGTGTTGAGGCCTACCATTAGCATGATAATGAAAATGTAATTAGTAATACCTCTTAGAGAAAAGGAGGGGGTGGTGTGGAGTTAGTGACATTGTAATGTCACCTTTTTTCCCCTGAACAATTCTGTTTAAAAGAATAACCGTGTTGCAAGTGTCTTTGCCGTTCTGAATGAGCCTTTGTGGCTTTGCAAAATGAAATAATATGAGCCAGCTATCTTGGTATTTCTACATGGCAGAATTATGGGTTTATTGGTGCCATGTAATTACATTTTTTTTGTTTCTTTCTTTCACCTCTCCTTTCTCTGTTCCACTTGCTTTATATCATCTCCGCCCCTAAGAGAAAAATCGTCATTATGCCAGTTTTTGTACAGTAAATTTGATCTCCTTTCATTATGCGAACCAATTTCACTTGAGAAAAAAGAGAGAGAGAGAAAAAGAGAGGGGAGAAAAGATGAAAAGGACAAGAGGAAAAATATGCTGGAATAAAGCATGGAAATCTGCCCCTCTCCCCAGATTAAAACCCGCTACTTTGTGCACTCAGTATCTTATTCATAAAACATGTCATACTGATTTAGTTGGACACCAGATTTTTGCCCTCAAACAATTAGGTTAGGTATATTTATATACACTCTGAGAATGTCTTCCAGCTCCTTCGAAATACTTGAAATCAAGTTGTATCAAACTTTTCGCCATAATACATCATCGAATGGCATTGTGCTGCCCATTTGACATTCAAAATTAAAGACCATTTGTCCATGCTTCTTAGAACAAGCTGATTAAATTTCCCCACCGTTGTGGCTGAATGGTTTTCTGACCCATATGAATTGATCAAACTCAGTGTGATGGGCTGCAACCTGACTGGGCAAATGGGTTAGACAGACCCTGGGATGTGTGCAGGGTGTCTCAACACGACTACTCCCACCACACACACACACACACACACACACACACACACACACACACACACACACACACACACACACACACACACACACACACACACACACACACACACACACACACACACACACACAATCACCCACACCTCCACAATGTCACACAGGCACACACACACACACAATCACCCACACACCCACAATGGCACATACACACACACCTACACCCCCCCCCCCCCCCCCCCACACACACACACACACACACACACACATAACACCACACACACACAGAGAGAGAGGCACCAGCAACAGCAGACAAATGCCATTGGCAAGGTTATTAGTTCCTCTCTGATATCCTGTGTGTCTCTTATTGAAAATAATGAGGATGTCCGCTCTCCAGGAGGGGTGCCTTTCAGTGCAGTGCAGATGAGGATCTGTCTTCACCCCAGAGGTTTTTTTTTTTCACTTATCACAATAATTTGTCCTGGTCTACAGCTTTCTTCTTTGAAGGGTCAAACTTCAAAAGAAGTATAAGGATACTCTTAAAGAGACATATTGATTTCTTTACCTGACCACCGGATTCGTTCAAATTTCCTTATAACCATTTACCGTGTTATCTGTTATATTTAACTATACTTCCTTTAATTACAAATCCTTTAACGCAGAATTTGAGAAACACGCTTTCCCGTTGCTTGGGTTCTGAAAGAATTTGTAGAAAATGGTATTTTCGGTGTGCTGGGCCAACATCTCTTATCTTGCTGTTAACATACAGTAGATGCTTCATGTGGGAGCTTATATTGCACACGTACACATAAGAAAATCACAGTCTTGTCCTTAAACTGTGGCCTCTGCCACATCTCGACAGAACAACAACAACAAATATATATATAAGAGACACATTGATTTCTTTACCTGACCACCGGATTCGTCAAGAATATATATATATATTCTTGACCTTGTTCCAATCATTTACACATTGACAATGCTTTGGGGGAGGACGAAGGAGCAAAGGTAAGATGTAAGGGATTTACAATGAGTCTTCCATGAAAACGTACATCTGAGTACAATAAAGATGCCTCTCCCTCCACTCTCATATGCCATCGTCAGTTTCAGAATACGTTTAGCTGGGCGCTTGAACACCCCTGAATATTTAACATTAGTAGAATTATAGCAACAGAAAAGTAGACGTACCGCATAGTGGTACATACCGTAATATGACCGCCACATAAAGAGAGGGAATGAGCAAGTATTAAGTGAAACTAGGAAATAAAAACACTATTGAAAATATATAAAAATACAGAATAATATATATTTATATACAGTGCCCTCCATAATTATTGGCACCCTTTAGTAAAAATGAGCAAAACGAGATGCGAAAAAAATTCTTCATTGTTTATCCTCATGATCTTTCATTGAAAATATTCTCAAAAATCTAACCTTTAATTGAAGTAACATAATTGAAAGAAACACTACATTCTTATCATGGAACAAATATTTTTCTCAAAAATAGGTGTGCCACAATTATTGGCACCCGTCATTTAATGTTTTGTGCAGCCTCCATTTGCCAAGATAACAGCTCTGAGTCTTCTCCTATAATGCGTGATGAGGTTGGTGTACACATGGCACAGGATCTGAGACCATTCCTACATACAGTATCTCTCCAGATCCTTCAGATTCCGAGGTCGACGCTTGTAAACTCTCCTCTTCAGCTCATCCCACAGATTTTCTATGGGGTTTAGGTCGGGGGACTGTGATGGCCATGGCAAAACCTTTATTCTGCGGTCGGTGAACCATTTTTGTGTAGATTTTGAGGTGTGCTTCGAGTCATTGTCCTGGTGGAAGGTCCAACCACGGCCCATTTTAAGCTTCCTGGCAGGGGCTGTTAGGTTTTCATTTAATATCTGTTGGTATTTGATGGAGTCCATGATACCATGTATCCTAACAAGATGTCCAGGGCCTTTAGAAGAAAAACAGCCCCACAATATCAAAGATCTGCCACCATACTTCACAGTGGGTATGAGGTGCTTTTCTGTATGGCTATCTTTCTGTCTACGCCAAACCCACCTTTGATGTTTGTTGCCAAAAAGCTCTATTTTGGTCTCATCTGACCATATTACCCGGTCCCAGTGAAAGTCCCAGTAACATTTGGCAAACTGTAGGCGCTTTAGTTTGTTGTTGATTGACAGCAGAGGTTTTTTTCTGGCAACCCTCCCAAACAACTTGTGATGATGTAGGTGGCGTCTGATGGTAGTTTTGGAGACTTTCTGACCCCGAGACTCAACTAACCTGTGCAATTCTCCAGCTGTGATCCTTGGAGATTCTTTTGCCAGTCGACCCATCCTCCTCACAGTGCGTGTGGTCAATGTACACACACGTCTTCTTCCAGGTTGATTCTTAACATCTCCTGTCGCTTTAAACTTCTTAATTATTTCCATGATAGTGGAAATGGGTATTTTCAACTATTTAGAGATTTTCTTATGTTCATTTCCTGATTTGTGCAGCTCAAAAACTTTTCGTTGCACATCTTCACTGTTCTTGGGTCTTTCCCATAGTGATGAATGACTAAGGGAATTTGGCTTGTGTCACCTCATATTTACTGCCCAGTGAAACAGGAGGTCCTGGTTGACCACTTAAGAGTTCCTAATCAAACAGGTGAACTTAAAAACATTTAAAACATGACTGGAAATATACTTCAGTTTATAATTATAAGATTTTCTAAGGCTGCCAATAATTGTGGTACACATGTTTTGGAGAAAAATATTTATTTAATGTCAAAAAAACATACTTCTTTACTTCAATGAAAAGGTAAGATTTTTGTGAATATTTTGAGTGAAAGACCAAGAGGATGAACAGCAAAGAAATTGTTTCATAGCCTGTTTTGCTCATATTCACTAAGGGTGCCAATAATTCTGGAGGGCACTGTATGTATGATTTAACCCTGTAAAGACCGACACATCCAATATAAGTTGAAGTGTTTATTAGACCTTTTGACAAAATACAAAAAGCAAACAAACAAACAAAAAACATAGTAATTTATACATCTGATGTTTGTTTTGTGTCATATTTGACTTTATGGCAATTTATTGAAACAAATTATATTACAAACAAAAACAAATATTGTTCATTTGGAGTTTGGAATATTCCATGGGTTGGGTCCTTTTTCTCAAACAGGAACCTTTTTAGAACCTTTTTTGCCTCATCGTAGGCGTTTTTGCTTTTGCCCGTTTTGCCCAGTTGTTAAATGATGCAACATTTTTCACCTTTTGATCTTTCTGTCAGCATCATAAATTGCAAATTCATGTGGCTTGGTTTCCTTTTTATCAAACAGGAACTTTCTTACAAATTTTTTATTTCATCTTGTCATAGGCAAAAAAACCTCATGAAGGGGTCCTGAGTCCATATAGACAATTTCATTTACAGATAAATGACCTGAAATACTTGCTTTATCATATTTAATACATTTTCAACAAGAATTTATTATGAAATTCAATACATTAAATCTTTAAACAAACAAGGCTGACTTCAGTCAGTTTATTGTGGCACAAACGACACACAGCAACACACACATGCATTTTAGGTGGTGTCACGACCCAGCCTGGTCTGCCCCGTCCCCTGCTATCAGTGCTGTCTCTTTCCACAGCTGAGTAGCAGAATCTGCGCAGGTGTGTCGAATGAGGCCTTGATGAGCTGCAACATAAGAACGCCTTGGCGCAGTGTGCAAGAGGCGCCCTCTCCTCGACGTGTCGGTTATGTTTGTTTGTTTGGACATGTGTACCCTACTCAGACACCTGCTTGCACCACACTTTTGTTTCTGACAATTATACTGACTGTTTCTACTATACTTTAATAAATCCTTTTATTATACAACCTGAAGTGTGGAACTCCCATTCATGTTACATGCAGAGAGCCGGCATGTGACAGTGGCGACACAGGACACACACACACATACACACGCAGGCCGAGGTCGCAGTGAATTTTTCCTCCGCATTTTTCCCATCCCGGACTGTCCTTCCTCCAGGACCCCGGGAGCAGTGGGTAGCCTTTTGGCGCCCGGGGACCAAGTCAAGTGATCCGTCCGTCTTGGTCAGGGACGGACAGGAGAGTGTTCTGTTCTTCTGCATTTCTGAACAAACAAGTTTTTTTGTTGGGGTTCTTAGTGGAGGAAACCCCTTTTGAACATGGGGAGAACATGCAAACTCCACACAGAAAGGCCTGGGAGATAGCCCATCTGAGCACTGAAGGCCTGGGGAGAACCTGCCCCCCCAGTACCAACAGCGCCCCATGCGGGAATCAAACCCAGGACCTTATTGCTGTGAGGCGGCAGTGCAATCACCTGAGCAACCGTGCCACTAATATAATACTTATATTGAAATATTAGTAATGATATGAATGTTATTCTTGAAGTAACTTTTTTAAATTTGCCAACGATTTCCCAGCCAAATACTTTTGGAGTTTTACTACATGAAGTGAACTACACTACATTTTTAATATAGCATCCAAAAGGCCCACTACTGCCTACAGTACACCTACAGTACACAGATAATCCACCAGAGGACAGAAGACGAGTCAGATTTCATAAAATAGGTTTTTTAAAGAAAGCATTGATCTTGATAATGTAGATGTCTCAAAACGTCATTCAGCAAATATATAACACAAACAAAGTAAAACAAACATGCCATACGTCAGGTAAACAGACGAGGATGTATATGCTAACTGTCAAAAGAGGCCAAAAGTGGCCACTGTATTAGCAAAACCGATATAACATATGGCCTCTAGTCCCAATAAGGGAAAAATACTCTGACCTAAAGATGTATTGGTCAAGCCATATTTTGTCATTCTGTGAAGACACTGTGAATAGTTAGTTTTAAAGTAATGTGCAGGTACTTACCTTTCTCCAATTCTGACAAATATTTCAGACCCTACCAATCTTTTGAATCAATAAACCAAGGTTGATTTACTGAAACAGCACTAAATTGGAAAGAAAATTCAAGGAACTATACTTTGTGATTGTGTGCACTAAAAGGTGGTGAAGCAGTAACACTATATGACCACCTGTGCATGCACAGGACAAGGGTTATCACAATTTACTCGCTAGTAAGCGCTAGATTTTTGCATTGAACATTGTTCACTGGGTGGTGCTACTCCACAAATGAGTCGTAATGAGCTAGGGTCATGTGCTTCCTAGAGGCCAACTTCCCATAAAAATGCTGCAATTTCTGACTAGAAGGTTGATGAGCTATTGCCCAAAAAGTGCTTTGAGCCTACCCCATTTCAGGGGCGCTAGCATGAAGGGACATGCCCACATAGGGACACAAACCGTATCAGCCATGTGGGGCTGCAATCATGGCAAGTTCCATGTGGATTGGTGAAGTCTAAGAATGTGATATTGTCGACCAAAAATTGGTTTAAAAAAAAAAAAAAAAAAAACTGGGGGCAGAGGCAGTCATACTTTTAGAATAAAGATGAAGGTAAACAGCTATAAATGGTGGCAAAAAATTGTGACGAGATTTAAAAGGTTATTGATTAAACGATTAAAATGTAACAGTATATGTTTAAATTACAAACCAATTAACTAAACAAACAAATAAAAAGCAACTAAACAAAAACACAACCAGACAACCACCATTCTCTACCACATTGTGGGTGGTTTTGCATAATTATGGAATTACCGGCTTAACATTCTGTGCGTCAGATCCTAAATAAATCTCAGCCATCTTTCCTCCCAGACTGAGGCCCATAAACACATCAGCTCAACGCCCATATTTCATTTGGGCCCCTAAATCTCGTGTGTACTAAACGCTATGCTCATTACACATAGTCACGGTATATATCTGCCTTTTGCTGAGCAAGCAAACAAAGTTCAGTAGAGGGGAAAAGAGATGGAAAGATTTGCCACGCAATTAATTATCCCTGTTTGTACATCATTAATTTTTATCAAAGCTGTATGCAAATGAGAATGTGATGGTTGTGTTCTGCTCGATCAGAAAGGGTAAACAGGTCATTAACTTCCCATTGTCTGAAGGAAAAAAGACACAAAGGCCGAGGTGACCAAAAACGCAGGGGGGAGGCTCCACTTTGACACCGTGGCACTGAGATCATAGTCTGGACAGATTTTACGCTACAGAATTTAGTTGTCAAAATAAGGCAACAGACTCTGGCAGAATGGATATCAAGGGCTTGTCATGGGAAATCAATAGAGGACCTGTCTGTCAAAGGATACTGGTCGAAATAGTGATTAGATGGACCATATCAATTAGATATGTCGCCTTTTATGCTCTCATTAGTGTAGTGTGTGTGTGTGTGTCTGTGTCTGTGTCTGTGTCTGTGTCTGTGTCTGTGTCTGTGTCTGTGTCTGTGTCTGTGTCTGTGTCTGTGTCTGTGTCTGTGTCTGAGTGTCTGTGTGTGTGTGTGTGTGTGTGTGTGTGTGTGTGTGTGTGTGTGTGTGTGTGTGTGTGTGTGTGTGTGTGTCACATTTGCTGGTATTGAAAACGTACATTATACAATTGCTTTTCCTTAAGGCACACATGTAGCACACATGTTTATATTTGTATCACGACTTTTAGAAAAGTCTATGAATACCATCAAATTAGCTAGAGTTTAGTTATTTATGTTTGTTGCTTGACTGGCCTTTTCCTTTGGGATTAAAAACAACTTTTGACTAATTGGTTCCACTGTCTTGACAGGGAATAAGGCAATGTTTCAATGTTCAAAAGTTCTTAAAAACACTCAGAGTGCTCTTTCAAGAAAGCTGCTTTGCCCATCCTCCTCTTCAACACTGCCTTCATTGATTTACCAAAGGGTTATTACTGCCTCTTTATATTCTTTATAATATAGTCTTTATATATTTACAATTCACAAAACAGTGCAAGAGAGCAAGTGGTTCTCCCCTTGATTTAAACTCCTACATCCCCATTATGCAAAGCCATCATCATTTAACCTCATGGTTAAATGGATCTCCACAAGATTGGTATCTAGGGCTTTGGCGTCAGATGAAATAAATAATCGCCATTACAGGTGACGTTCAGCGATGCCTCACTAGAAGTAGGCAATTCATTCCTTGCTTATTAGAGTCCTGAAGTGGGTCTTTAGCTTTTTAAAAGAGATTTATATCAGCTCGAAACTTAGTCTCTGTATCTGATTTGTGGCAAACAGGAAGGCTCTTCTGGGATTGCAGAGCAGGACATGTGCGAGCCTTATCCAGCAGAGGTATTGCCAGGGCAACCCATTTTTCTCCCTCTCTCCCTGTGGAGCACGACAAACAAAAATGTAGAAGCCACGTAGACTCCAGGCTCCCATGTAATGGTATAGCATGGCCTCGTGCCAGGGTAATGTGAGCATCTGACACATTCTGAGAATCTGGAACAGCAATCCCGGAAATACACTCAATTTAACAACGTGACAGATGACCGGCTATGGTATGAAAATGATGTTGCATGCCAAAGTGGCTCCACAGCTGCCTCAAGCACGTCAGCTTTGGGTTCATTTCTGCTTTTTGAATGCAATATTGATCTTTACTCATAACAGAGAGAGGGGGTGTGATCAGGTGTTTATGGATGCAGAGGACATACTGCCGATATAATTGTTGTATCAGTTCCAATGGATTTTCCATGGGCAAAAAACGGTGCAAATGGTATTATCACGTCAACAGATCAAATAATAGTCTCACCAGAAATGTAAACATGCGCTTGTGCACCGTAGCCGTTGATAGATTCCTTAGTCCTGCTGTGTCATGGTAACACAATATTTGTCCCCATTGCCCAGCATTGCAGAATGGTGCCAGTCTAAGAGATGACTTTGCTGACTAGATGAACAAGAATTTCACTGAAATTTGACACAGAATACGGACAATGAGTTGATGAGGAGAGATTTCCAGAAAATTTTATTTCTGGCAAACCATATATAGCACGTGTAATCATAATATACGGTTCCACTACCTTTGCTATGACATATGGTACTATATTCAAATGCTGCATAATAGTTTTCTTTTGGTTTTCAGCTAAGGCATGTCACGCAAGGAAGATGTCAAGGACGACCATGAGATTAAACAACAAAAAAAACAATTGCTTTGCTGTTCAGCGGTTACCCCATTGACCCAAGAGAGAGAATGCAGCCTAACTGTTTGTTATATTAAAACAGTTTCTCTCCACATAAGATGTGGCTCCTTTTGAACTAATTTTAAGCCGTGGGAGGAAAATAAATTAACCAAATTAATTGAAAACCAAAGAAGAGAGCAAAGAGGTATAGTGCCCTCTGAGATTCGAGTGATGAATCAAGGAAAGGAGGAGACTGAACTCGTTTTCTCTCTATTGTTTAATAAACAAAAGTTTCATCAGCCATGCCCTGAAGGCTGCCGGGAAACTTAGTGAACATCTCAAAGAATGTGTCAGTGTACCATATTCTTTAGTTATACACCGTAAAAGATGTTAAATTCCTTGTGCTATTGGTTGAGGACTTCCAACAGTGACCAATCCTCTCACTATCACATTCAAGTACTTATACTCAACATCCTAACAACAGGGTGCACTACAACTATCACACTTGTACTCAACATCCTTACAACAGGGTGCACTACAACTATCACACTTGAACTTAACATCCTAACAACAGGGTGCACTACAACTATCACACTTGTACTCAACATCCTAACAACAGGGTGCACTACAACTATCACACTTGTACTCAACATCCTAACAACAGGGTGCACTACAACTATCACACTTGTACTCAACATCCTAACAACAGGGTGCACTACAACTATCATACTTGTACTCAACATCCTAACAACCGGGTGCACTACCACTATCACACTTGTACTCAACATCCTAACAACAGGGTGCACTACAACTATCACACTTGTACTCAACATCCTTACAACAGGCTGCACTACGACTATCACACTTGTACTCAACATCCTAACAACAGGGTGCACTACAACTATCACACTTGTACTCAACATCCTAACAACAGGGTGCACTACAACTATCACACTTGTACTCAACATCCTAACAACAGGGTGCACTACAACTATCACACTTGTACTCAACATCCTAACAACAGGGTGCACTACAACTATCACACTTGTACTCAACATCCTAACAACAGGGTGCACTACAACTATCACACTTGTACTCAACATCCTAACAACAGGGTGCACTACCACTATCACACTTGTACTCAACATCCTAACAACAGGGTGCACTACAACTATCACACTTGTACTTTACTTGAGTATTTCTATGTTATGCTACATCATACTTCCATTCCACTACATTTCAGAGGGAAATGTTGTATATTCTACTCCACCACATTTATTTTATCAGCTTTAGTTAATAGTTACTTTTAGGATTGCAATTTTAGACAATGGATAATATAACAAGCTTTTAAAATACAACACATTATTTAACCAGTGGTTTCCAACCTTTTTGGCTTCTGACATCTTACAAAAAGCAGTGTGTAGTCAGGGTCAGATGTCTATGATTTGCTATCAACTCCGCCAAAAAGTGATTTTCCCCTTTAAACTTATAACGTAACAAATATTCAAATACTCCAATATCTCACCAAAAAATCTAAAATTAAAGAAAATGTCCCAAAACTGAAAAAACTTTGTGTATCAGAACTTTGTTTTTGTCTTCTTTCCTCTCCAATTAATTTATCTGGTGTCCCTGTATGTCAAACTGTATATAAAGTAGTTCAAACTAGCTCTACCTTCAGCAGCTACTACAGCAACACTGATCCTTCAGTATAACTAATCTGATAATCTGATGGGACCAAACCAGTACTTTTACTGAAGTAGGATTTTTCACAAAGGACTTTTACTTGTTATGGAGTATTTTTATATTGCTGTATTGGTACTTTTGCTTAAAGGATCTAAATATGTTTTCCACCATTGCTTCACAATACTTAACCACAACAACAACAACAAAGATGCCTTTGTGAGTATTTCACTGAGGTTGTCAAGTAGGCACCCTCCTTTGTCAGTATCTCATTTAATTAGGCCATCAACACGTCCAGAAGGGTCAACAGTGGTGTCTGGCTTCCCTGACCCACCCCCCTCTATACTCACGATGGGTTAGGACACATGTCAATACCAGGGACAACTACAGATTCAACCTCCTCTATACTCACGATGGGTTAGGACACATGTCAATACTAGGGACAACTACAGATACAACCTCATCTATACTCGCAACTACAGACACAAAAAGATTTCACATGCATATCTTAGTGTATGAACATTTTTAACACCTCACTGGAGATATGCCACGTACCAGCCTGCTTCAAGACCTCCACCATCATCCCCGTCCCCAAAAAAACAAAAGTCACTGGACTCAACGACTACAGACCCGTCGCCCTGACCTCTGTGGTTATGAAGGCATTTGAGCGTCTGGTGCTGGTTCACCTCAAAGCCATCACTGACCCTCTACTGGACCCCCTGCAGTTTGCCTATATAGCCAACAGGTCTGTAGACGATGCAGTTAACATGGCCCTTCACTTCATCCTCCAGCACCTGGACTCCTCAGGAACCTACGCCAGGATCCTGTTTGTTGACTTCAGCTCTGCCTTCAACACAATCATTCCGGCTCTGCTTCAGGACAAGCTCTCCCAGCTGAGCGTGCCTGACTCCACCTGCAGGTGGATCACAGTCCTGTCTGACAGGAGGCAACGCGTGAGGCTGGGGAATCATGTCTCTGACTCCAGGACTATAAGCACCGGTTCCCCTCAGGGCTGCGTTCTTTCCCCTCTACTCTTCTCCCTGTATACCAACAGCTGCACCTCCAGTCACCAGTCCGTCAAACTCCTTAAGTTCGCGGACGACACCACCCTCATTGGGCTCATCTCTGGGGGGGATGAGTCCGCTTACAGGTGGGAGATTGACCATCTGGTGACCTGGTGTGGGCAGAACAACCTGGAGCTAAATGCTCTGAAGACAGTGGAGATGGTCGTAGACTTCAGAAGGAACCCAGCCCCACCCACCCCCATCCCCAGTCGACACTGCAGAGTCCTTCCGCTTCCTGGGCACCATCATCTCCCAGGACCTCAAGTGGGGGCTGAACATCAGCTCCCTCACCAAAAGAGCTCAACAGAGGATGTACTTTCTGCGGCAGCTGAAGAAGTTCAACCTGCCAAAGACAATGATGGTGCACTTCTACACCTGCATCATCGAGTCCATCCTCACCTCCTCCATCACCGTCTGGTACGCTGCTGCCACTGCCAATGACAAAGGCAGACTGCAGCGTATCATCCGTTCTGCCGAGAAGGTGATTGGCTGCAATCTGCCATCTCTACAGGACCTGTTCGCCTCTAGGACCCTGAGGCGGGCAGGTAAGATTGTGGCCGATCCCTCACACCCGGGTCACAAACTCTTCGAGGTCCTTCCCTCCGGCAGGAGGCTGCGGTCCATCAGGACCAAAACCTCACGCCACAAAACCAGCTTCTTCCCGGCTGCCGTTGGCCTTAGTAACAAGGCCACCTGACGTGGACTCTCATCCCGCCCCCACACCTCAAGCCTGTGTTATGTTAACACACACTACATTGCACACTGCACATTGCACATCCACTTTTGCACTCCTGCCCTGCTTTTTGTATTGAATTGTAGTACTTATTGTGTTTGTGTAGTACTTACTGTGTTTTTATGTTTTATGTTATGTGTAGTACTTACTGTGTTTGTATGTTTTTATGTTTACTGTATGCACCTATACATCAGAACAAATTCCAGGTAGGTGTAAACCTACTTGGCAATAAATACTATTCTGATTCTGATTCTGATTCTGATTCTGATGCACTGCCTAATTATCTAAACATCAATCTGATTATACTATGTCGTGCCATAGGCTATCCAGGGTTGGGGTTGGTAACCCCCTCTGGAGTAAGAACCTTGGTAAGGGGCAAGGGTAGGAATTGGAACCGAACCCAGTTTAGGGTAAAGGAAGGCGTTGGGGGTGGGAGAGCCCCCTGGAATTATGAACCCTGATAAGGGTAAGGGAATAAAATAGCATACGAACCCTGGTCACTTAAACATGTTGTGACGGCAGGCTTCTTCACGTAATACAGTCCTGAAGCAGTCTGTGAGCGGTCAGCCATGACCACTGGTTCGCTTTTTCAGCTGCCTCAGACAACTCCTTTAAAGCTCCTTTGAGTGACAGTCCGCGCAAACCAAAATCCAACAGAAGCATTCTGGTTGATTTTTCCAGTCTTGACTGGCCTTGGGCGTGCTTGCCAACCTTGTTCCTTTGCAATCCCTACCAGTTCTGCATACTTTAGCTTCATCTTTTCAAAGGCGTCCTCAATCTTATCTTCAAAATAAATTGAATACAATGAATTAAACAAAATGCTCACATTACCATGTGTGGTCTCATAGCAGTCACAACAAAACACTGTGGAACTTGAAGTTACCTTCCAACATCAGCCAGCAATCTCTAATCCTGCGCTTTGCCCCATTTGCCAGTACTGTTTGTACGTGCCTGGTGCCCACTTTTCTGTCCCTCTTGCACAAAATGAATTCTACTGTCCCTGTCATTAACCTGCAAGGAGTTGACCTCAACTTGTTTATTCTAAAACAAACATGCTGCTGCTGATGATGATTAATCTGATTATATCTCAATGTGTAGCAACCTAGCAACAGAATATGTAGAATATGTACATATTCTACATAGAGTGGGGAGCACATAATCTAGGGTTAAAAAATCGCTCGGAGGGGGTCTCGCCCGGGGCGTAATTCCATGTAGAACCGCTACTGACAGTAAACAAAGCTAGTTACCATGTACATGCTCTCCGGCAACGTAGCCTTTCCCCGATGCTTTCCAACTGTAACCTAACCCAAACCCTGCTCTTCCACTCTGTGCCTTCCCAATGATATCTCTATGCTGTAATGCGCCTTGCGCACGTTGAACCACTTTCCGTGGATTCCCCCTCCTCCCTGTTTTCACCGTTGGGGCAGTGTTCTTTACTGCTGGGTCTGTAGACTGTGATAAAATCATCTCCAGGGTGGTCTTAGCACATTTGAACTTCTCAATCAAGCTGGTCATTGGTAACTCTAAAACTCCTTTTCCATACAGGGCTACAGTACTTAGACAATGTGGCACCCCAAGACATTTCAAAGCTGCCTTTTTCTTGATTCTCTAAAATTTCTCAAATAGTAACTTCATAAGCAGTCAAAGGCCACCTCATTCATGGCAAAAGCCCAAACTGCAAGTGCCAACATTTCAATTTAAGGCTATTTAATGGTATTGATAGCCTTAACAATGAACTTTTTCAACCTGTCCTTGGTCACTCAATGCGGAATTGTAACACCTGCCTAAACTCTCCTCCAGTTTCTCTACAATAGAAGGAATCACCTCACTATCATTTTTAAAACCTCACTTGCTCTAGTTTTCCCTTACTGATAGATACACTTCTATGTGCAAGGTTTCATCCTTGCCCATTTCAGATTGTCATTCAACTTGGCTAACAGCGGGCGTGTACATGGAGCAGTTGTTGTGAGTGTTGTCATGTTGTCCATAAAAGCTTGGATTGGAGGTAGCTGGGTGCCGTCCTGCAGCCTCTCATTACCAACAACCCATTTAGATGCTTGTATAATTACCTCCATTGCCATGGTGAAAGCCAATGGTGAAATTCAGCCATGATACCAATCTCCAAATGCTGCCATGGTAAGTGTAGTTACTTGTTTTGAAGCACAACTGAATATCCTCAATATATGCCTCCCACAATAGACAGTGTGGCATCAATCCAAAGGCATTAGTGATGCCAAATCATGTTCCAAACACACTATGTTCCAAACACCCAGAAAATCCAGATTCCTGCTTTCCACACAGAAATATCTACCAAGGCCTTCAAATAGGAGACCAACCTTTTTGCTACCACACACACAAAAGATCTTCCACATTAAGAAGATTGAGGTCGTAACAGGCCCATGGTCATGGCATTCTTCTCCTTTGGAATGAAAATAAACATCCTCCACATCCTCGGAATTTTTACTTTTAAATTATAATTCCACCTGCTTCTGATTGTCAGTATGTCCTTGTGGATTATACTTTTCCAGGTCCTTTCTTTCAGGTCCTTACAGATCAATAAACCAAACTGCTTTTGTCAATCACAAGCTTCATAGCTTATAGAAGGCTTATATCAAATGTCTCGAATAATTGTGTTATTGTTGATTTTATAATCTATGATAGTGTCAATAGGTAATAACAATAGGTAATGATTTACTGTTCGATTTTTAATGTCTACTGTCAATGAACCATAAAATACTTAAAACACATCTGTGAACAATGTGTCATATAGATTTAAGTAAAGGATATGCTCTTGAATTCTCCATAGTGGAATCAACACAAGACACATGAAAGGTTGAGTGTTTTGTGGAAATCCATCCACAATTTGTGGGGCAGGAAAATAGAATGTACACAGAATGTACCTTTATAAACTCTGCTCAAGGACTTTTATTCATCTGGGCTGTACAAGTCTTCCATGTTGTTATTATCAATGGTCCTTAGTGTTCTTGGGTTATCTTTCAGTTTATTACTTTTCTTTTTTTATATTTATTGGAAGCTGCCATTTGAGCATTTGTCTCAGCTTTTTCATGTCACCTCGCCAAATATCTATAAAGAACTTTGTGAATGCAAACAGTGTTTCTTCATGACAACGATTTTAAATCAGAGAATGTATATAGTTGTATATAGTTGAATTAGGTTTCACTGCAACTCCTTGTGTGTGTCTTAAGAGGTTTCAATGCCTCTCATTACCTACAGATAGGATTAGGCTGAAAGTGGAAACTGTTCCATACAGTGTCATCGCATTGTAATGAGCCTTCAGCAGATGCCACAAGCACACTCCATCCTGCTCTTTAATCAAGGCTGAAGAGAACTTCTTCAGGCCCCTCAGAGGAGACAGCAGGGGAAGGATTTGCGAGTTTTGTATCCGCTGATGACATTTAATCTCTTTTGAGAGTGGAGTATCTGTGCAGGTTTTGATTGACATGCCCAGGTCGGATTTTCAAAGGCACTGAAGCCTTTGCGTGGTGAATAGGTAAATTCACAGCTGAAACAATACTGAGCTGTCAATTGTAGAAATTGGAAGCATTCCTTTTTTTTCAAAGTGAAAGGAATTATTTTACATCTGGCGATGAACGAAAGTGCAGAAGTGTAAATTGCAATGAAAAGCCTTTCTAAGTTATTGAAATGAGAAAAGGGGTAAGAAAACCAGTGGAAGAATGCCACCCTGAAACTTTGACAACGTCTAAAACTGCAATGCAGTCCTCGGCTTGCGTTACTTTGACTTAAGGGTTAGACCAAGCAAGATGTACTGTACATTTAACTTTGAGGCAAGCATTTGTGAATACAATTTGTGGAGCCAAAAATAAACTCATGACTTATGTTTGAATATGAAATGTGGTGGTAGGAAATGCCTCTCTCTCTCTCTCTCTCTCTCTGTCTCAGTCCCTCCCCTCTCTTGGTTTGCCAAGTCATACATACGCTAAAGGGTAATGGCATATCAACGATGATTCTAGTACTGTTTTTCATGGACAGATATGTCTTTGTTGATTTAAGATGATGCTCCCATAACTCTTGCCTTGCTGGGATAATGTTTGGTGGTGTAATTCAAAGCTCCATAAATACAAGGACCTGAAGGAAATACAGGGCTTTTATTAAAACTGTAAATCGAACACCTCTCCTGTAAATGCGAGGCAAAAAATGATGGTATTCCTTACAACTACTAAGGGTAACTTTGGCAGTCTTTTTTCATGGTTCATGATTATAGCATTACAAGAAGAGCCCTTGCTCTCTGCTTGTGGAATTTCATTTGCTTTCATTACCAAGGGAATTGTAGAAGACATCCTTGCTTTTGGTTGTGTGGATACACCTATTGTCATTACACTTGTCTACAGACCTTGCTACTCGTCAACACTTCAACCAGAAAATCCCGATGAACCCAACTGACTGCAGAAGTGACATTACTGACATTTATTATTAGCATTTATTATGCTAGGGGTGCAGGACTATTAGTAATTACTGGTAAGACTTTTGCATATTAAAGATGTAAACACATATGTAGTTCTATGGGTGAATATAATGTAAGTGATATAATTTGTAGTAATATTACTCTCTGTACAGTGGACAAAGTTATCTTTTAGTGTGTCCATTTGTTTTTAACATTTCTCTGAGTCACAGTAATTGTCCAACATTTATCTCTGGTGTTAGGTCCAGCACATGACCATCCTGTCATCATTTGGAGAAGAGTTCCAATGACACCTATCCTCTAAAGGTTACACATATATGGGAGGGTACTACATTAACCTTGGCCCTCAGTCCTTGTCTGAACAATAGCTGAATCACCATTCATCCATCAATTAATTGTGAAATGTTCATAGGACAAAATAAAATGATAAGAAATAAAGTTTTTTCTGTATAATTGATTTTGCACAAAATACAGAGTTAAAATGCATCTAATGACTAGAAATGCACTTACAGACTCTGAGTAAAAAAAAACAATGCAAAAAGCCTATACAACTCTGAAATATTTCAAAATGTTATTGTTTAAAGTGAACAATGGAAGACACTACAGAAACATCAAATTAATAAAAAACACATGTATTTGGTAAATAATTCTGTAAACATAACTTATAGGCAATGTTAAGTGTGACCAGGAGTATGCGCTCTGACCACTATACAAATGAGCTTGGCTCTAATGTGATCTGGATAAAAGTGCATGTTTATTACCCTGTGGTCGAGGCCACGTGAAATAACTACGCGTGGCGTCAGAAGTGGGATGGCTGTATGACGCCACGAGGAGCTGTCCCAGTGTATAGCACCACGCAAGGGACCCACAGGTTGGGTTGATCCTATGCTGGGGACTCCAGTAACGTCTGAAGCACTGTGTGTGTGTGGCACTCAGTATGAGAGGTATGGTGTGGGGTATGGGAGGAGTGCTGCGGACTGACAGAGAAAGGGGAGGGCGGTGAGACAGAGATGGTCACTGTGGCTGGGTTTGTGTTCAGACTGCCATACTAACGAGCCTGGCTCTTTGGCAGTGCAGTCAGAGTCCATGGCTTTTACCCTGGAGACCCAGACTCAAGGCCAGGTGGCGTGACTTTGCTACATAGTGGCTTATTTTTTTAATTTATAAGATGACGTTATGACAAAGCATTATCCAATTCTGTAACAACATACATAATAACAAATAATTAGACAAAATGCAGTGGGCAGAAAGAATTCCATTCGACTAATGATCTCCTGGGTCTCTTAACTCTAAACAACAGTTGTTTTTGCTGGGGTGGATAGTGACAATGCAGTTGACACACGGAGGATTAACCTAACCTCAATTAAATCACTACAGTACAGAACTACTTATCATACCCACAGTACTTTCTGAGAACATTTGAATGTGACAAATGGCCGATGAGCAGTTAAGTGAAGCCATAAAATATGAAATGTACAAGGACATCCTTGAAGAAAATGTGGAATATGAAACATGAAATATGAAATATGATTTCTTTTTGCCAGCTGAATGAGGGACTGAGTACCATAATTAATGTTTTGTGATTGTTCACATGAAAAGCATAAAAAGCCAATATTTAAGCCATTAAAACATCTAAGTATTGTCATCACATTATGGTTATGTATTTAACCATGATTCAATGACCTATCAGAACAGCTCCAAGTGGGGCTGGAACAGGACTTCTCTCCAAGAATTACCCGATAGCTACATCAATGCAAAGTCTGACACATCATGACTAAGTGACCTTGATGGGTTACATAACACTTTGTGCATGTCACATCCTCATTTTCCATCCTCGGGGAGCAGACTCAAGTGACTTCTGAATGAAGTTCTTTCTGCCCACTGCTTCTCTGCATTTTGTCTAATTAGAGAAATAAGTAGATATTTAATTATTTGTTATTATGCATGTTTTTGTAGATTTGATCATGCTTTTTCCCTGTCTTGTGACAGCCACATGGAGTTCTCCTGAGGACAACAAACTGCCCACAGTGCTCTGTCTAAGCAGTGACTGGAATGGGGGGAAGTCCATTATTGCCTGTCGAGTGAGGTGAACATGCCGTCTAAAGCTACGTTTACACAGAGCCTGGATTGCCTGAATCCGGAAAACATTTTTGGATCCGGTACCTTTTTTTTATCGCGTACACACGGAAAAATCTGCGTTTACACGTACACAAGAAAAATCTGCATTTACACGGAAACGCTGGAGCGGAGCAGAGTGGTTGAATCTGCTGTAAATATGTCATGGAGCATGCACATAAAGTGACAGAAGACAGAAGTCGAGATCCAACTAGCAATCTTTCGATTGCTGAACGACTTCTCTACCACCTGAAATCACTGTTACCACAGCACTCAAACAGGACTAGTTAAAATCGCGCACTTCGCCATAACCCTTGTTTGTGTTAAGTTACCGTTTTGAAACTTCCGTCTATAATAAAAATCTTTCACGTCAGATTTGCTCATATAGGCTATTGCTGACTCTTTTAAAAACAGATTTTGAACAATGGTCTGATGCAAATAGATTAAACAGTGATAGATTAAAGTGTGGCTTGTTAATGTCATCCCTTTCCTAACCAGCTTCTTAACAACATCTATTTAGTTTATATTGTTGCTGTTATGAAGTGACGCAGCAGGGTTAATAAGGGTTCAGGCTGAGGTTGTGAGGCATTCACATGGGGCAATTACGTCATTGGGTTAGAAAGTGTGCGGATCGGGTCCGCTGGCGGGTTCGAATCTACCTACTCTGGAGACCGGACTCAAAAGGTTGCAGATTCAGTGCCCCAATCCGCCGGGTTCGTGTAAACGAGAAGCCGATCCGGCAACATTTCTTTCTGGATTCAGGAAATCCAGGCTCCATGTAAACGGCCCCTAAGTTGCTGTTACATTTGACACCTAAGAGGAGAGTCACACAGCGTTTGTGTGTTTATAATGTCATAACTCTGCTGAGAGAGGAGTTTCTTCCCACATGTATGTAGGCCCTGAAAATTACCTTTGATTGCCTTTAATGGACTCTTGCCTCTTTGGTGATTACAAATAGAAGTCAACAAACAACTGGCACTGTGATTCAGCTTATGTCCATCAAAACAACTGTACAACGCAGTCTGAATTCCCAACGACAGAAATGACAAGCCTGGAACATGTATGGAACAGGAATATGCATTGGTGGTAAATAGAACAGCATCAAATTTGTTTGCAGGATAAATCACCACCTTTGTAAGATCACAAAGACCAAATATTCTGACTATATTAATTTGTACTGTTATGCCTAACATTAATGTACACTCTTGTACACTGATATTAAATAAGTAAAGGCATGGCACAAAATAAATTGTGTGATTGCTAAATGAATGAACAGTTTTTTTCTTAAATAGGTTCTAACAACCATAAACAATGACAATAGTCTTCAATGAAATGATTGCCAATATTTAAACATAATAGTTACCCACTGAACCAAATTAACCTAAATGCATCAAATGCAAAGCAGAAAAAAGTAGTAAAAGAGACATTGGACCCTAGTTTGGTGGTGGAAACTTTTGGATATAGGCGTGGCAACATATTCTACTCTGAAAGGGAACATTTGCATGTGCCAATCACAAACCATCACTGCCAAACTTCTGATTCATCTATCTGGCAAAAAAAAATATACTGGAAAAGTGGTGAATTGAATGCCTACATATTTCTGTATTATCAAAGAAGCAGGAGCAAACCTGTGTTATGAGTTAATGCAGTTCATCTGTCTTGAATATCCTTGAAGTTCATTCACATCCTGGCAGGCTTTTAAAAAAGAATAAAATGTTTGTTTTAAAAGGTTAAACCCTTTGAAAGACTCAATTGTCCTGGAAGAGGTACTAAGAGGTCTAAATTGTCCAGCTTGAACTAAGTGCTCAGTCAGCAGTAAATTGATGTCATCCGTAATGTAAGTACACAATTATATTTCTTGTGATTTCTATTCACATATTGTAGTATAATTAGACTAAGGCAGATGAAGAAATGCCACATCACTTGGCTGCAACAGAATTCAGAAAGAAAGTTGCCTTCTGGTTGGTCCAGGTGTTCAAATTCATCAACATAAACATAGCTGGCAACCTCCCATTTCTTATGCATTCCCCATTAGTGTAGGTAACTGGTCACTGCTACTCTGGTGTTTTACACATCATGTTCTCTCCCTGACTCATGGATATCCCATATTGTCAGTATATGTACAACTACAGTCACCAGTAGCCTTGTGTTACGCAAATTAATAACTTTACATGTCCAATCTCTCCCATTGATTCAAAGCTCAGTTAAGCTCAACTGTCACTCACCTGTTTGGTTCTGCTGGGGATCTGGATGCATGCCCGCACCGAATAGTACTCAGGTTGTTCCCGGAACAATTCTAAGTATAAAGGCTACGTAAAGGATAACATTTACATTTACATTTAGTCATTTGGCAGACGCTTTTATCCAAAGCGACTTACAATGTATACACATTTTACATTTACACTGATGGCACACTGCACATCAGGAGCAATTAGGGGTTCAGTGTCTTGCTCAAGGACGCTTCGACAGGGAATCGAACTAGCAACCTTCAGATTATTAAACGACTTCTCTACCTCCTGTACCACTGTCGCCCCCATATAACATTTCAATCTAATTAATGTTGAATCCCATAGTTACCTGAGACAAACCTATTATTCTGTTGCAGTATAAGCATAACATCATTTTTTATCACATCAACACACCATACTTACGTATGCTATTGGGGCAAGGAATGACAAAGCTATTGGTCAGCTTGAACCAAACCTTTTACAAATGAACTTGCCCACTTAGTGCCTTTTGACGACACCTTTACTTAGCATGTCCCTTTTTGTGCAACAGTCGGCTTCAAACTTGGGCCCCTAATGTTTTAAAATGGTGGGTCATCTGGAGCTGTCTAGGACAAAGGTGTCAAGGATCTGATTTGCATTACAGAACTAAACATGAATATGCTATATATCACGACGGGTGGTGTGACGGATTGCCCCAGATGTGTGAGGCTTGTTGTGGTGGTTGTTTCAGAAGAGAATGCTAGTGCTTTGTTGTGAGATCAAGGAATCCCTCTGTTAAACTGCCTTTTGAGCCTCTGGTCACACTTTGGAAGACTCTGGGTGTCTATTTTGTAGATGTTTTCATTCTTAGAGTGCATTCTGCCTTACAGGAGGTAGAGCGTTCTCGCAGGAGTGCTGGCCTCATAGTGAGGTCTTCATTGGATCTTCATGAGAGCCTGCAGCTGTGCCGCTGTTCTAATTCGGATCAATTCTAAGAAAGACTGGTCAGTATGATCTCAGCCGAGAGGTGCTTGAGAATTCCAAGTGTGCTTGATTTAATCATGCTCCTGAAAATCCATAGGGGGTTGAGGCCATTGAGAATCTTGATCCCCTTCATATTAGATCACTGTTTGCAAGATGTAAATCGACTGAATGAACCATGTCACACAGGACCACAATATGGCTTAGAGTTCATATATACAGCTTTAGAAGGGGCGCTTTGGAACAAGGGAAGTATAAAGGATATGATACTTGTTTGTTAGAAAAAAAGATGTATTGCTAATGACTACAAATTGGTATGGAGAAGGTGAATGCAGCTGAATGTAAAACCCTGAAAGCCATGAAATCCACGTCTAAAGTATGGACAATATATACCAAAAGACCTTTACCTATTCCTTGTGAGCCGCAGTAGAGTTGTAAAATATGCTGCTAATGAGAATATGTCTCACTAGCTCATGGCTATGCTTAGGGCAATGACTACATGGTACTCTGGTAATAATAAGGTCTACAAAAGTCAGAATGAAAACTTCAAGCTTTCTTCCAATTAGGATATGTTTCCCTGACAGAAGTAATGCTTTGTGACACTCTTTGCCATTGGCTTTCTTGGTGATGCATACTGGTAGATGTGGATATATTTAGTACATTATGGGGACTGACATTGGAGACATCCGGGGCCTGAACAGATCATCTTGGGGGTACAAAGAGCTTGCGGGTGGTCAGCTAGGGGAAGGATGGGTCATGTGAGCCAGAATGAACTTAAACAGTAGCATCAGCTAATGCATAAGAATGCACAGTATGGGGGTTGCAACTGGAAAGATAAAGAGACACAGCCAGGCAAAATAATAAAAAAACATATTTATGGATTTTTTGGTCTAATCTTGAATCTTGCCCTAGGCAGGAATTAACATTTTATTCTGCACAGAAGGCAAGTTAGTCTCTCTCTCCTACAGGCTGGTCGTGCTCTCATAAACTTGGCAGCAAGCACTTAGCTGGATTTATTGGCATTTCTAATGACTGGTACACATTCACATTTTTTGAAAGAAATACTGTATGCGTCCTTTAGTTTTACAATCTTTGTAATTACACTTGGACTCTGAGTTTGAATAAGTAAACACAGTTTATATTTGTTTGAATGGAGACCCATCTTCTATTAATATTTGTATAGTCATAAGTTTGCCATTTTCTAAAACCTGAAAATTCTGCTTTGATGCTTGGTGTGAGGACATGCATTCATTATTGTACTCTCCCTGAAAGAAATAACATGATAGAATACATTAGACTTGTACCTCCTCTGTTGCCCTTTACGAAGGACTTTAAAACCCATTTCTTTATGCAAGTGCACCAACCAAGCAGAATAGTAAAGGGTAACAGAGTATGAAAATAAGTTTTGGGGCTTATCAACGATCTACTGCAGAGAGTGTACTGAAAATATACTACTGTTCAGACACTGAAATAGACAGGTCACCACTGTTCGTCTATTTTGTGGGTGAGAGATTTACTGTCCTGACAAGAGAAGTACACTTGTCCCTTAGACAAAGCAGGTGTCTTAGTCGTGACTAAACACAGGATACCACACTACCACTGACAGGCACCTCTATGCTGTTGAACCAATTTATATGGACCTAACAGCTACATTTTATAAAGACAATAAGCTTTGGGTTATCCAAAAATGCTTTGCAGCTATATATTATTACATTTTTAAGAAATCAAAAAGTCTTGTCTGGTCTTCTAACCATCATCAGGGCCATCATCAGCAATTTCGTTCTCGTTCTCGGTGTGTTATTAAAAACTGTCTATCACAAAGCACAATGCCTTGCTGAATTGTTTCCTCAGTCCCTTGAGAGAGTTGTGTCAAATTTGTGATTTGTAAATGTTAATCCATGCATCCTTGGGGCAATAGGTCTTTGTGAAGTGTTTAGATGTGTTAGCCAGATGGACAAACTCTTTCTGCGGCACCGTGATCCATATGGAGACTAGCTCTGCAGAAAAAATGGCTGTGGTTCAAGTGAATGAATGTGTGACAGGCTGACTGTGGCTCAGGAAGTGTAGGAGGTGTGAAATGGGCTGATGCTGGCAATATTGGCCACAATAAATCAGCATGTTCATCTCGTCTTTATAATAACAATCCAGAGACTGTAGGGATTATCAATAAATGTTTGGTGCAGACATCTCTTTGTAACTATTAACAAGGTTTCATTTGGTCCTTTTTTAAGGAATAACACATGAATATGATTAACATAGTGATGAGGCAGGGTATGCATCATCATATATCCATTTCCGTAGCCTTTTTCATATCATTTACATCTGTTCATTTTGGAGATCTGCAGTAACTCCAACTAGAGGGATATGTTTTCTGCAAACCAAGAAAGAGAGAAAACCCATTATGCTCTGGGTGGTCATATAGTGTTTGTCCAAGTTTTGTTTTCTTTCTTTTTTTACTACCGATGTTTTACCAGATACTTAGCACTGCAACTGAAAAAATTAAATAATATAGATTATATTTATATAATATAGATATCAATAATAAAGCTAAAGTTTTGAAATTATATACTTTTGTTACATTTTGTCCATAGGGGATGCTGCAACTGACACATTTCAATATCTCAGGAACCGCTTAAGCTCAAATTTGGAAATTTAGTATGCTTATACTTGGCTACATGGAAAGTTCCATTTGGCTTGCTCAACAATGGCCAATCAAAATTCAGCAACTAATACATGCTTGTGTCAATCTTAATGGAACTGTGTAGGCTCATTAAAAGTTGGAGAAAAAAACTGAGGGCGTCATGTGGAAGATTTTAGATTTGGAATGAAATTACCCTAATACATGCAGTAAACTGGTAATGATTTGTTCCTGCTCAAATTAAGCGAGCAGTTCAATATCGGGGCTCTCCTAAATAAATAAAACAGTTTGGGGTGGAATGTCAATGGGCTGAGCAGAACTCTTGTTTGCCCCCTTTCCTATAGAGCCAGGTCCTGTTAGGGACTGGCTGCTTTATCATGAGTGATGAGAGGCAACGGCTGAACAATTATCCATCCTCTGTACCACTATTAGGGGAGAGGAGTGTGTTTGTGTCTATGGGGTGGGGGGAGAGAATCAAGGTTCACTCGGGCGTCATTCACAGGGCAGTATCCCCTTAGGCCCTGCAGCCTTCTCTAGCCCATGTCCTCTGTGGTCGCCCTCCCCAGGGGGACTGCGTTGTCACTTCTCTTTAGTCGTGCCGGCCGCCGAGGCTCAGCGGCTGTAATAGCTTTTGATCCAGACAAACCCATGGCTAAAAGCGGCACGGGGAGGGGAACTCCTGCCTGTGCTCCCTAGCCATTATTCACTTTGAGGACAAACCACTGTGTTTTGTTTTGCTTGTTCCTGGCGCTGGCGCTCAAGATTCAAAAATACATATAATCAATATATATACAGTATATATATTTTAGGGCATTGTTTTATCCCAGTTTTTTTCAACAGTCCGTGCCTCAAATATTCAACTGACTTATGGGGGGTGGGGTGGGGGCTGTGGGTGCATTCGCTTGGACCCGGCCGGACAGAGAGGTAGAGATAGAAAAAAAAGGGGAGCGGGTGGCAGAAGGGAAGGGAGGGAGGAGAGAGGGAGAGGAGAGAAGCAGAAACGTGGCAGATTAATTCATACACATATCAAGATAAGCATGCTAGCATATATGTGGCAAATGTACACGATACATGCAACTATAAAGATGGCATATATGTGATACATGCAAAATGAATAGTGGATAAAATGGGGAGAGAGCATTCAAGTACCGAGAACAGCTTAGTGGGTACACAGTGTGCCCGTAAGGTTACTATTACAAGGGTAAGTAGAGCAATGAACTATGTCGATGGTGGTAATTATTTACATTCTGGGTGAATAGGCTAGCACAGAGTATGTAGATGTATCATGGGCAGCATAGAATTAATGCATGACAGTGTGGTGGGCCTGGGTACGTGTAGACAGAGGGTTTCCGCAAGTAGATCAGGTGGAGAGACTACAGCAGCATCCCACAGCAGAGACCGTCTAGACTAGGAGGGGAAGAAAGGAGACAAAGTGAATGGGCAGAGCTTGCTTGCTTAATATGCGTATATGTACTTAATGGTCATGGTGATGAGGAACAATGTTTTCACAGCCATCGCCATTTGCGTGCAAAGGTCACGCTATAACAGAGAGAGAAAAAATTTGGTTGGTAAACTTCAGTTTGATAGATAGATCAATTTAGATAAACAAATAACAGCAGTTAATAAGGCCACTTTATTAATGCCTTAGCATAATATGATATAGAAGGAGACAAAGAGGGAGAGGCTTTCTCTTATTCAATTAAATAATCAAAATGTGTCTAATGGAACACATTTGCAACTTCGGAGCTAGGTACTGAAATGAAAAATGTATAGCTGACATCTTTACCGAAATGTTAATTGTTTCAGCAGACAGTCTGGCACTTGCAGAGGGAGCAGAAGAGGTCAGTTCTATTTTCTATGGAAATCAGAGTTTTCGTATGGACTGCATGTGTAGCTATACTGACAATGTGGGATATCTTAGAGACAGGGAAAGAATCTTATGCGTAAAATGCAAGAGCAGCAGTGACCAATAGCCCACATGAATGGGAAATGCATAAGATATGGGAGGTTACGAACTATGTTTATATGGATGGATTTGAACATCTGGACCAACCAGAATGCAATCACTTTCTGCATTTCGGTGAAGAAAAGAGATCTTTTGTGGAAAATGTGCTGGTGTGGCTCGGCACGGCATGTGAATACAAATAACAAGAAATATAATTGTGATGACCACTGCAGCGCCAGCGGTCATATAGTGTTTGTCAAAGTTTTTCTTCTTCTTCTTCTTCTGCTTTCTTTAGAAGTATAAATGAGTAAAGAAGAAAATATTTTGAACACGAGTGGCCCGTTTGTCTGTTATTATAATTTGTCTGTTTTCGTTGTCGTGTGGGCAGAAGGCCAAAACGCAACCGAACTTTTTGTAAAAACTCAGTTTTCACCATTGTGTTGTGGAAGTCTTGTGTGTGTTGTGGAAGTCTTGTGTGTGTACCTGTTTTCTGCCAGTTGATCATGTTTTCTTGTTTCCCTGTTTGCCTTTGTGACTTGTTCCTGGTCATGTTTTTCTTCCTGGTCATGTTTTTGCACCCAGCCTGCCCTTGTGTTTTGTTTGCGTGCCTGATTTATTTTAGTTTTTACGTTGGATCTACATTCTGTTAGCAAATCTCACTTTGCCTTACACCTGCCCCCCTGCAACGTGCACATGGGTCCTCTCCCTCCCGAATCCTGACACATAGACCTTATTTAGGGGACATTGTTTATAGTGCAAATAAGGTAAGTATGCAACTCCTCCTGATTGTCCTGTTTCTATGAATACACTAGCAGAGTCACTGGCAGGAGCACAAAGCTGATATATAAAGGTCAGGGGTACTCTGAGGCCGGGGGAGACTCCTGTGTTTCTGCTGGCTGCATTGACATTTGTCTGTCCAAATGCCCTGCACCTCATATAGATCAGCAAAATTTTAATGAGGCTGAGCTAGAAGTCAGCCAACCCTTGGAAAACATGGCCGCCCTTTAACGGTATTTGCTAAAGTGAAACGTAGTCACCCTTGCAGTGTATCTTCATTTGGTGACTGTTTTGCATCATAAAGATTGAGGAGGGTGAGGAAAGAATATCTTGTTAATGAAACATTTGCATTGTGCTTGCAATGACAAACTGCATTCACTATTGGATTTAGGTATGCATTGTAACCATTGTCAACTTGGTTTAAATTCAGTCAAAACATTTGGTTTGTTTAAACAACCATAACCATGCACATATTGATTAATGTAATACACATGTTATGTAGCTAAATAAAGACAGCAGTAACAATTTGGTTACACCTTACTTCAGTACTCTGTTCATACAGCTTCGTGACAACTGCATAATGCACTCAAGATGACTGACATAAGCATACTTAAACATGGTGTATCTTGTGAAGTGTGACATCAAGTTGACATCTCACTGGCAAATTTACATCTGACAATTTTTGCTGATGCATGCTTATGCCATGACACTTGGTTGAAATGGATACTGCATGTATGCTTCTGCAATGCTAGACAGACATCATGATGCTTAGTGACACTAATGAACTAATGAGTTCCAAGTTAACAGTTCTTCTTGAAGGCATAGGGCCCCCTTTTGAACGCGAAAACGACTGGTGGAAGCGGCTTATTCCGTCCAGATGGGTTGTGCTGTTAAGCTAAGTTGGATTCTTTATACAGGTGTGCCAACATATTCTTCATTTGAATGCACCAATCACAAACCATCACTGCCCAAGTCTGATTTATTCATCTGGCAAAAGATATCTCATTCCCTTTATTTGAAAATAGGTGCAATGTATGGGTTAATTCAATTAATGCTCAGATATCCTCGAAGTTAACACATTTCCTGGCAGACTTTAAAAAAAGTAAACCCCTTGAAAGACTCAAGCATCTGGGACTTGAAATAAATGCTCTGTCAACATTACAAACATGTTATACATAATGGAAAAAAAACAATGAAGGCATTTTCTGTCATTTCTATTAAATTATGTGTATTATTATTCAAAATGAATTGTTTTGAAAACAGATGAAGCACTACGGTTTATTCCTTGTAAAAGCACTCCTGGCGATCACTGTCTTGAACCCATGGCGATATTGCAATCTTCTTACACTGTAATCTCGTCTGATTCATTCAGTTTAAAGGGCTTGGTCGACTTTAACCAAACCTTTGACTAATTAACTTCAGCCTCGCTCTACCCACGTAGTGCCTTTGACCACACCTTTCCCGCTCTCTCTGAAGCATGTCCTTTTTTAGGCAACAGTATGCATCTGCGGCCTTCCCACCAGCCGTTTTTGCCATCACAACAGGGCCCATAGAGTTAAAAACAGGGCTCTATTCATTTATTCATTGTTTTATATATCTGTGTATCACAGCAGAATATATTTGGCCTTCAGTCTGGAAGAAAGCGTCTCTGCAGAATATCTGGCCTTCATTGTCTAATTAAACATCGTTGATTTAAAAATCCCAATTGTGTGTTATTATTAAGTTGCCTCTATTAAATAATTTTCACTAATTATATGAGTTGTGGCAGTGGAGGCAGGCAAAAGACCCTGAGGTGAATTTAATCAATACCTTATGAAGATTCAGTGGCAGGTGAAGATAACAAGACTAATATTACTTCATATCCTTGATAACCTAAGGTTTTAGTTGGTAGGAAGAGCCCATGATACCCATGGTTTTTTGAAGAGATAGTATATCTCACAACGCAGGTTTGTATTTTAGTCCTCAATCTCTGAAATGCACCGTGCATAGTTTGCATGTTTGGGTGCACCCTTTCAACAGACTCACCCTCAGCACACAAAGGAATATGTCAAACTTATTCATAAGACTGGCTAATCATGTTGATGTCCAACATAACCCGTATTTCACCTCAAAACAGGCCAGTGGTGATGGGAGATATCAGACATATGCTAATTGTAGGTTTGTCCTGGCCCTAGTTACTAATCTAAGGGGGATTTCGCAGGACTCAGCCACTTAATTAGTTTGGTTGACTTGCCCTGATTGAAAGACCGTGTTCAGTGTCTGTGCCTCCCAGTGATTTATTTCAGCTATGTGGCTAATGAAAGCACTAGTGTGGAATTGGTGCAATTTGGGGGACTGGGGGCAGCAGGCAATTGTTTAATTTCATCTAGATGTACAAGGGCACTGCCTCCAAAGAGCTCTCACCCTTGGGGCCTGTACGATACCATCTAGAGTCACCTAGCAGCGGGGTATCGCTCTTGGACTCTGGAGCGAATCCAGTGTCAAAAATAGCAGTAGGCTAAGCTAGTAGGCTAATTCACAGTGCTGAGGTGGCAATTTTCACATGGCGCAGATCCAGGTCCAGGATCCCATAGAATCAGCTTTATTGATTTGTGTGAAAGAATTGAAAGAATGAAAGAAAAAGAAAGAAAAAGAAAGAATGTAAAGGAGTCTGACATGATTTCCCAGATGAGTATTGTGTTTATCTAATAAAACAACTGTATATTATAAATTTCTCTCCAGCTTTTTAAAGTAGTGGCTTTATTATTTTGTTCTGTTGGTATGGACAATTTCAGGTCTACATTCTCTGGTAACAATAGCTCTTTTGCCTTAATTGCTATGTTTAACGAAGTGGCCATCAATCATACTGCTCCATTCCTACCTGTCACCCTGTCCAACACTGAAAATAGATGAGAAAGACGGTCGCAGGTGTCTCTAAACACTTTTACTCAGAAGTCGATGAAGATGCAAACTGTGAAGACTCAGCTCAGCAATTTATTGCATGCCAATCTTAATCCCAGTGCCTTGGTTATGGATTTCATGCACTTTGCATACACCTCACCTCAAAACACCAAGTCCTATGTGTTACTTAAGTGCTTCACGTCTGGTTTATTTATGGCATGCAGGCTCGGATTAAGAACACTAAGGACCCCTAGCGCTACACCTATTCAAAGGGCCTCCACAAAATTGTCACACAATATTTTCAGGCCATCTAGGACATTTTGGCCAATTTGCAACCACAATGAAATGCTACATTCTGACTATCCTACCCATAACACGACACAACAAATGCACACTTTGTGGTATAGCAGCATTGACAACTCAACTACACAAATTGAGAGGAACTAGATGAGGTGATGCTAATTCGAATGTCAATAACTTAACACTCAATAATCCTATTAATCTGAGTTGAGAAACACAGCAATATTAAGAAAGCTGTGTAGGAATGGTTAATTCGTGAACTATTTAGTTTGAACAATTATTTTCAAAATCAAGGCTAAATGTGCAGAAAACCATGGCACAACTATCGCATAAAGAAGCAACATGATATACAACACAAATTAAATGCTAGATCTCCATAGAAAACACAACGCAGATATGAATGTTTTAGTACAGTATCTTAGGCTATTCAATGACAACTCAGCTACACAAATTGTTAATAACTAGATAAGAGAAAATGTGAAATCAGTCTAATCAGAGTTTTCAACTTAGCAACTTAAGATAGCTACCATCCTTGTTAGGAGTACACCACTTTTAATTGAAAGGGGTGGTCATCTAAAGCAGTGTGTTCAGCTAGAACCTCAATTATCTTTTAGTGATGTTAGGCATAATCAGTCAGACGAAGCAGATGCCAGAGAGATTGATGGATGGCAAGGTAAGGAGAGAAATGAGTCAGAAACTTATTTTGTTTCATAACTGGATGTATATTTGTCTGATAAGCAACGTAAGCTACGTGTTGATTTCACTAAATGCTGTTTCACTTTAACACAAAATGGTGGGCAACAGGTTGCCTCAAATATTTGCAAGCTAACTAACCATAAGATTAAGCTAGCTGGCAAAGTCAAATTCAAGTTATACTGTTGTGCAACACAAATTACATAATTACGTGTTCTAACCCATCTTGAGTATGGACGGGGTGGGTCTGGGACGCCAGACACTACTGTTGAGCCTTCTGGAGGTGTCCTGGGCCTAATTCAACGAAACACTGATGAAGAAAGGTGCCCAACTTGACAACCCCAGTGAAATGCTTACGAAGGCATGAAGGTAGCTTTGTTGTTGTTGTGGTTGTTGGTGGTGTTAACTATTGTTAGGTATCAGTATGATGGTTGTACCCTGTTGTATTATAATACTCACAACTTGAATGTGACAGTGAGAGGTTTGGCTGCAGCAGGAAGTCCCCAACCAATAATATTTGGAATTTAACATCTTTTCCTGTGTATAACCTGTATGTGATGCAAGCTAGTTTGATAATTTCCTAGCTGTAACACCATTAATTAATGTCTCTGTGTATTTTTATAATGTAGACTATAAATGCTCTTGTAATGTAATTATTTAACAGACTGGTCCATTTAATTAATTCATTAATTCATATAAATTTTCTCTCCTTTATTGGTAGCCTAACACCACCATTCCTACATTTGATACTGATACACAGGAGAGTGCAGGAGAGTTACAGAAAGGTTTTGTATTGTCATCAGCTGAAGTGTTGAACACTGCCATGTTCAGAGCAGAGGGTTGGCAGCGCAGATCAGCCATTATTATATTTTATGTACTGTCTGTCAAGTTATATAAATCATGGTCTTTTAAGATCTATACAATTGCTGAAATTATACTTTAAAGTAAGAATGTGTGTGATTTAAAAAAAAAATCAAATCTAGCTCTTTGTGAATAAAATAAGATGCCTGTCACTGTTGCGGACACGCACACACATGACCCATGTCAACCCTGAAACCGCAAAGTCCCAAACCCCAATTTAACCCCTGAGGGTGAATACAGAGTGACTGCAGAATCTATATGTAACAGGAACACATGCAGAAGAATACAATTACACAATTTGTGGTAAGTGAATCTGACCACATTTAGAATAACTTTAATATCAGAATGACAGAAGTCAGGAACCTCTTTTCAGCATATCACATCCTGCTTTCTTGATTCTTGAATGTCAACATTCAGATGTCCAGTTTGCAATACTGTGTGAAGGTGAATACATCCATACTTCATGGAGTAGTTTGCGGTTCCCTGTGACATTATTCTATATGTCTTTAATATCAGTATTGTGGGAGCCTGGCCTTGCAAGGGCAAACAGTGGGTACACAAAGTGGAAAAAGAGAAGTCAGACACAGGAGTTGCGGTGAACAGAACTTAGGTTTATTGTACAAACTGAAGGGGGAAAAGGGAGGGGGCGCAAAAAGGTAACTCAGAAATCTTCACCGGTCTGGCCGTTGGCGTCAGGGGCTCCGTCGGGCTTTCCCTGAGGCAAGAGAGAGATAGAGAGCGATTACTCGTCTTCAGTAATATATAAGGCAGGCCGCGGGCCTCTTACCCTGAGACTGTCTTGGAAGGCGTCTGGTTCTCACTCCTCTGTAGCGCAAGACAGTCTGCCTTCCGTATCCTCTGGTTGAGTTTAAAAAGGCTCCTGATTGCCTGCTTGATTGAGTGCACCTGGGAGGGACAACCAGAGACACCTGGGTGGGGAGGAGTTCCCTATGCGAATCCTCTGGGGTAGTACCGCCCATCCAACACCATGCCTCTCAATCGCCTTCGTTTGGCTGTACTCAGCCATGTGGGGCACTGCTCACCGGCTGGGCCATCACATACCCCCCCCCTCAGCTCCGAACCACGGTGGGGAGCGGCAGACCACAGGCAGTCGTCCCTTCTTGACATGGCATCAGCGTTCCCATGCAGTCTTCCGGCTCTGTGTTCCACTGTAAACTTAAAGTCCTGTAGGTGTAGAAACCAACGGGTTATTCTGGCATTCCTATCTTTATTGAAGGCCATCCACTTCAATGGTGCGTGGTCAGTGACCAACGTAAACTCTCGACCCAGTAAGTGATACCTTAACTTTCCGATTGCCCATTTAACTGCTAGGCACTCCTTTTCTATGGTCGCATAATTCTTCTCATGGGGAAGTAGTTTGCGGCTAACAAAGGTTATGGGGTATTCACTTCCATCATGTACTTGGGACAGGACTGCCCCAAGGCCTACCTCTGATGCATCTGTCTGAAGCACAAACCTCTTGCCAAAGTCGGGGGTGTGTAGCACGGTTTCGCTGCAGAGGGCTTTCTTCAAGGCGTTGAAGGCCGCTGTGTCTGTTCCGTCCACTTCACCCGGTTAGATGCACTTTTGCTTGTCAGCTCATGTAAAGGGGCTGCTAAAGAGGCAAAGTTAGGAATGAACTGTCTGTAATACCCCACTAACCCGAGAAAGGTTCTCACCTGCCGTTTGGTCTGGGGTTGGGGCCAGGTTGTAATGGCATCCACCTTCTTTACTTGGGGTTTCACATTTCCTCGTCCGACAGTGTACCCAAGGTAATTCGCCTCCTCCAAGGCGAGGGAGCACTTTGCAGGGTTGGCTGTCAGTCCCGCCTCTCGTAAGGCCTGGAGAACAGCTTCTAGGTGCTGCAGATGGTTCTCCCATGACGTGCTATGGATAACAATGTCGTCAAGGTATGCTGCAGCGTAGTCCTGGTGTGGCCGGAGCAACCTTATCCATGAGCCTCTGGAACGTTGCCGGGGCTCCATGAAGACCAAATGGAAGGACTCGATAGTGGAAGGCACCATCTGGCGTTGAGAAGGCCGTCTTCTCCTTGCCTGTGGGGTGAGTGGGAACCTGCCAATATCCTTTTGGTTAAATCTAGCGTGGAGATGAACCGGGCAGGTCCTAACCTCCTCGACCAGCTCATCTACCCGGGGCATAGGGTAGGTGTCAAACAGAGAAATCCTCATTTAACTTTCGATATCATTGCAGAACCTAAATGCTGCATCCGGCTTTTCCCAACAAGGACTATAGGACTGGAACCAAGGCACTGTGTGACTCCTCCACCACACCCAAGGTCAAGCATTTTCCTCACCTCGTTTCTGATGGCCTCCCGTCTGGCCTCTGGGATTCGGTATGGTCGTACGCTTACTGTCTTTCCCGGCTCTGTTCTGATGTCATGGGCGATGACTGTTGTTCGTCCCGGGCCTCAGAGAAGACATCTCTGTTTCTATCGAGCAGTTTCTCGGAGGTCTTGTCCTTGCCGGGATGACAGCTGGTCACCCATTTTCACTGGCGGGAGGACCTGGGGAGGCAGGTTAGCTACCAGGACATTGGAGGGGACAGGGAGAGGCTCACGCCATGGCTTCAGTAAATTTACGTGGTAAAGTTGTTGGGCTTCCTACGGCCTGTCTGCCGTACACGGTAATTCACGGGCCCCACCCCGTTCCAGTATTTCATAAGGCCCTTGCCACTTGGCTAAAAACTTGCAATCATTTGTTGGAATTAAAACCATTACCTTGTCTCCTGGTTTGAACTCTCTCACCTGGGCTCCACGGTTTGTATACTTGTGCCTGTTGCGCTTGGGCTTGCTGCATGTGCTCCCAAACTAAGGGCCAGACTTGGGTCATTCGGTGGTGCATTTGTTCCACATGCTCCACGATGCTGCGCTGGTGGACGGCTGCTGCTCCCAGGCTTCCTTGGCCACATCCAGCAAGCCCCGAGGCCTCCGACCGTACAGAAGCTCGAACGGTGAAAATCCAGTGGAACCCTGGGTATTTCGCGTATAGAGAACAGAATATAAGGCAGCAGCTGGTCCCAGTTCTTACCATCAACAGCGATTACCTTGCGCAGCATGTGTTTTAAGGTTTTGTTGAACCTCTCTACAAGTCCATCGTCTGAGGGTGATAGACAGAGGTTCTGATTTGTTTCACCTTTAGGCTTTGGCACAAACATTTCATCACTTTAGACATAAAGCAGGACCCTTGGTCTGTCAGGATTCCTTCTGGCAGGCCCACTCTACTGAAGAGTAGAAACATCTCCTGGCGAACCACCTCCCAGTAGCAGACCGTAGAGGAATTGCCTCCGGGTAACGGGTTGCATAATCCAGGATCACTAGGATATAGCGGTGACCACGGCTAGACTTTGGTAAGGGCCCAACTATGTCCATGCCAATCCTGCTAAAGGGTGTTTCAATAATGGGAAGGGGTATCAGAGGACTTCGGTACTCTACCTTTGGGGAGTTGATTTGACACTCGGCACAATGTCGGCAGTACTCCTCCACGGCCCTCTTGACTCCCGGCCAGTAGAAACGGCTGAGAACACGTTCATACGTCTTCTCCCTTCCTAAATGTGCCCCTAGTAAGTGGGAGTGGGCTAGGTACAACACTTTTGAAGCATACTCTTTTGGGATAAGCAACTGTTCACAGATATCAGAGTTCTTCTTAGTTACCCGATATAACAGCTTATCCTTGATCATAAAATGTGGAAAAGACACTTGACTCACCCCAACCTGCTTTTGACCTTCTATCACTTGGACGTCTCTCCAGGCTTGGGTCAGGTTGGGATCCCGCAGCTGGGCCGAGCCGAATTGTCCTGGCCTAAGACCTTCCTCCATTTCAACCTCCGGAAATTGAGAGAACACCTCGTCTGAGTGTATGTCTTCCAGGGGCTCCACCTCAGCTGCCCGTTCAGGGTCTGTTGCTGTGGTCTGGGTGTGGACAGCCTTACCCACGTCGTCATCAGAAGTTTCAGCAGGGCTACCATCGGGGGATATTGCAGCCCAGGCGGGGCGGGTTACGGACTTTCCTATCTTCACAGGTCGTTTTTTTGTTCGCCGTTTTGGGTCCCTTGCCTTCGCTGGCCAGTAGCGGGAGAAGAGGGGGCTGTCCCGGCCAAAAAGCACAGGAACCGGCAGTTGCTCGACGACCCCAACCTGTAGAGCGAATCTTCCTCGAGGAGTGATCACTTCGATTTTGGAGGTTGGATACTTCCGGGTATCCCCGTGGATGCAGGACACAGACATCTCTTCACCCCAGGGTGCACTGGCGAATTGTGGTCGGACGAGGGAGACCATACTTCCGGAGTCTAAGAGTGCCTCTGTGTCTCTCCCTGCAATCTTCACCGGAAACTTTGGGGCTGGTGCTCCCTCATGGGCCCAACAGGTAGTGAGGTGGTGCAGTAGAGGCCCTTGTTATCGTAGACCCGGCTGTCGCATCGGCTCATCCCGACCAGGACACTCTCTGGCTAGGTGTCCCTCTTTGCCACAGGAAAAACATCGTGGGACTGGAGGCCACTGGTTCGTCTTGCAGCCGGTCCGGTCCAGCCAGAGGGCGTTCGGGCTGGTGGGGAACTGAAAGCTTTGCCTACCATCTCTCTCTCTGTCTTGGCTTTAGAATTGTTTGGCTTGTTATTTTCTGACCGCATCAGACTAGCCATCACCCGGTGATTTTCTAACAAGGCTACTAACGTGTCTACATTGGGAGGCCCCTGCTGGGCGACATACCTCTTGGCATCGTTTGGCAAGCCCCGGATACACCGATCAATCACCACTCTGTCCACTATGGGCGGCCCTTCTGCTTCTTCCAGCCAGCTCCTGGTTAGACGGACTAGACCCATCACCTGTGCCCGGACGGGGAGAGCGGGGTCGTAGCTCCAGTCATGCACTCGCTGTGCCTTGGCAGGGAGGCTAAGTCCATATTGAGCTAGGATGGCAGTCTTTACCTTATCGAAACTCACGGCATCTGCAGCTGAAAGATCCCGACAGGCTTTCTGAGCTTCGCCGGTCAAGAAAGGCATAAGGTTGTTCGCCCATTCTGCTCTTGGCCATTTCTCTCTCGTTGCCGCCCTTTCAAACAGGGTAATATAGGTCTCGACGTCATCATCTGGCGTCAGTTTAGTCAGCACCTCTTTTGGCTTTCGCTCTTTCGGTTTTCCTGTTGCTCTACACAGCTCTACTACAGCTGTCTGCAGATTGGTTTGCGAGGTCAGAATGGCTTTCAAGATCTCTTCCATGTTCGACCTTCTCCTCTGATCCGACGTGCTCTATTCCAACTCGGTATACCCACTGATAGCGAAGACTCAGTCTGCCCGCATTCTCCACCATATGTGGGAGCCTGGCCTTGCAAGGGCAAACAGTGGGTACACAAAGTGGAAAAAGAGAAGTCAGACACAGGAGTTGCGGTGAACAGAACTTAGGTTTATTGTACAAACTGAAGGGGGAAAAGGGAGGGGGCGCAAAAAGGTAACTCAGAAATCTTCACCGGTCTGGCCGTTGGCGTCAGGGGCTCCGTCGGGCTTTCCCTGAGGCAAGAGAGAGATAGAGAGCGATTACTCGTCTTCAGTAATATATAAGGCAGGCCGCGGGCCTCTTACCCTGAGACTGTCTTGGAAGGCGTCTGGTTCTCACTCCTCTGTAGCGCAAGACAGTCTGCCTTCCGTATCCTCTGGTTGAGTTTAAAAAGGCTCCTGATTGCCTGCTTGATTGAGTGCACCTGGGAGGGACAACCAGAGACACCTGGGTGGGGAGGAGTTCCCTATGCGAATCCTCTGGGGTAGTACCGCCCATCCAACACCATGCCTCTCAATCGCCTTCGTTTGGCTGTACTCAGCCATGTGGGGCACTGCTCACCGGCTGGGCCATCACAGTATGTGTAGCCCAATGGAAAATAAGGTTCATAGATTCATAAATAGGAAGGAATAAATAGTATAAATAGAATAAGTTAATAAATAGGATTTAAAAGGTTAAAAACTATTCAAAGGTTTGATATTGCATATCATATATATATGTTGCAATAGCCATGGTATTTCATGGTTAAGGGCATGTATTGTGTTATTTACCTGATGTGTACCTGATTGTTTCTTTTATACTAAGTTCCTGATGCTGGAAATGTTTTCAATGTATTTTATTTTGAATATTGTAAGAAAAGAAATTCAAATGTAAGAGTTTACATTATGTTTATTTTCTAAGCCAATGATATCTGAGTTGTAGGTCAGGGGAAGTGATTGGAACGTAAGGGAAACATTAGCCTAGAGAGGAGAACGAAGCTGCGAAAGCGAGAAGACATGTTGAGATTTGCTCCATGGCACAGCTAAAGTTTTAACGTGGGTAATACACTCAGTTAAGCGTACAACTGTAAATGTTTGTTAGACGAATGACTAGTGACTCTTTTTAGAACATTGTACAGTAGTGTAGTCGTGTTATGTGAAGTTATTTCGGAGAACTCGGAGGACTGATCCACCATTTCACACAGAAGGCTAACTCGGCTAGAGCTAGCTTATTAGTCAAGGACTTTGCACAAGTGTAGCCTTCTTGGAAACCTTGAACACGCATCGTCCGGACTGCCAAGTTGACTACACAGAGACAGAGGAATCCAGACAGCGGAGAAGATGTAAATACATTTTTCTAAGTAAATAGTTAACTTTATCTGTGTTGCATTTAAATGGTTATTTGCATTAGCCTAAAGTTTATTGCATAGCCATAACTCTTGTTTGGAAAGGTGAACACTTTTCTTAGTATATTGTGTGACTGAAATACAGTAAGTTAAGTTATAAGCTATACATTTAAAGGTGAGTAATTGTCTATTATTCATAATATTCTTGTTATATAGTAATTAATACCCATAGTGTAAAGACAAAGTAAACACACGTTTATACTACATAACACTTTATTTAAAGAACTCAGGTTAGCTACCCCTAATAATTGCCAGGACAGCAAATCACACTAAATCTTAGAGTATATTTACCAAGGGGATCTATCAGTGCATATCTCTGACTCAAACTCACCAGGCATGCAGATGAATGTTAGTGACATTCATTTGGCATAGGCAAATGGCTGCACCTAAAATCATTTACAGTTTAGGAATAGGGCATTCCACTGTATATTCACCATGATTGAGAAATAACCATGAATGCCCTAAAGTGGAATTGCCATTAAGGATCCCATATATAATGACTTTCCAACTAAATGGTCAGAAAAAAAGAGGTTTTCTGAAAGACATTAAGGTTATGCAGCATGATTAATGAAGTATTGATATGCATGGGTTATAAACCAGAGGAGCCTGCAAATTGCTCTTCTTCCTGGATGGCATGATAACGCAGATTGGAGCTAATTCCTGATCTCAGTCAACACTACCCATCATTATACCTTTGAACTCAATCTTCCAGGTGATCTATCCTATCATGACAGGATTTGAGTGATTTTGGATCACGATTAAAGCTTGTTCCCTGTCATAATGACCCTTGATTATACAATGTTTACTTCATGGCAAGTTGATATATCTCACAGGTTTTGTATGTACTATCACTATGATAGTATGGTAATTTTAGATGGAGATGTATTCCAACATTTGATGAAATAGAGTATGTGAAGAAGACAATTTGTTCCTTGCAATAGTTTCTACATAGACTGATAAGACAACATTTTAGTATTTTGATCTTATGAACTATCATATCAAAATCCTTAGGTATATGAGGATATGAGTATCCTTGTAAATGCAACATTTTAAATTACCCGAGCTCAAAAGTAGCACAAGATATCTGTTACCCTTACTAAACAGGTCTCAAAACCACAGAACTCACAGCTACTGCTTCACCCCCTGTCAGTGCACAGCATCCACAAACTAAAGTTCCTTACATTTACAAACGTCTATTGTTGACAGAAACGTAATCATTAAAGATAACACACTTTTCTTGGAACGGAAAATATTTTGTTATTTCACTTAATTCTCGCTTATTCTCTCCCTTTCTGCAACAGTCATATTATGCACCACTATATGGTACGGCTAGTTCCAACTGCAGTGCCATTTTGTGAGTCCAGTGTGTAATCTGAACCTGACTCTTGACCTTTCCACATCAGACAAAGTGGGGATATCCCCTGGTTTTGTATTCTAGTACACATCAACCACTGGACCCAGTGGTCGACATAAGAGTCAATGCTACTTGTTCCGTTAATTAAATATCCAATAGGTATCCAGGGTTATACCTTGTAGGGAGGCATTGATTGAAGTGGTTGGTGTTAGGTAGGTGTGCGTTCAGAGCCTTTAATATACTTGGCCAAGTGGATGTCAAGGATGGTGTCTTCTCAATTGTATTGTTACTTCTCCTGTAGTCATAATAATCTGGCCACTACTTACGAAAATAAATGTACGACATTTGGATATATATCTTGTTGATATTGCTGGCAAAATGAGACCAGTCAATTTTCTATTGTTGATCGTGCCAGGCCTGAACTGTAACAATGGCATTAATCCTGCAGGAAGGTATCTGCGAGCCTGCAGATTGCTTTGTGCAAAGTGCATTAATTCTCTGTCAGTTCATCCAATTACATTTTATTGACATGCCAAGGATAACTAAAGAGAATTTAGGTGGTGTAATCAGAAATCGCTTTTGTTGTTGGCTCTATTATACGTCTTGAGATGCCGTCTCTGGATGGGAAACCCCAGAGGGGAAAGACAGTGGAATGTGTAAGTGCTTGGCAGAGGTGTAGCAGGGGAGACACTTGGGGGCTGTTTTTTCCTAGAAGTTTGTGGGAAGTTTGTTGCAGATAAAAGAGGTGTAATGTTGCATAATGCTGGCAGAGAAAGGAGTGAGCTGAGTGTTATAGTGGTATTCATAACAGTTTGATGCGTGGGCAGGTGCAAGCTTTTGTTCATGCAATGCATCAACATACTGTGACATGTTGACTTCCACTGAGGAGGGGAGGATAACAATATTATCCTTCTCTAATCTTTAGACTTTTCAATCTACTAAACATTTCCTTATTTTTGTCGTTGTTAAAGGTCTCTTGCTTTTCTCCTGTTACATGTCCAAACAATACAGAACACAAACAGGGGGGAGGAGGAGGAGGAATCATGAGTTGAAATAATCAAGCTTCATATATTTTTTAATGATTATGGTAAATAGAAAGAGAGGAAACATATGACAGGTATCTCAAATACATACTGCACAGCTTTGGCATACATTACTGTGCATGAGTGTCTTGTGATAAAAGTCATTGCAATTACACAGAGTTATTGTCTGATGTTCAAAAGACGTTTCAAAGCACAATGTGCACACAGACAGAGATAGATGCATATCATCAGTACTAATAACATGTGTTTGCTCAGTCAAATCAGTCATGAAACATTCTCTTCCAAGTGACTTCTTGTGTTAAATGTGCTGCTATCTAATCTGATTTCATAACAGGTTGATGTCCATCAAAGACTTGAATAGGAATCACTCTGATGGAACAAGCGGATAAGGTGTGCTAATGGCGCTATTCCCCTCTGCAGGCACACACACACACACACACACACACACACACACACACACACGCGCGCGCACACACACACGCGCGCACACACACACACACACACACACACACACACACACACACACACACACACACACACACACACACACACACACCCTCTCCCCCTCACCAATCCACTCTCCATCTCCCCAAAATGAATTTCATTGCTTCAGCACTCATTTGGACGGAGAAATTATGAAGGAAGAAAGTGATTTGACTCCCTCAACCTTGCCTGTCTCCCTGCCATCAAACCATTTATCTTCCTTTTTATTGTTCAGTGCTCATTAGTCTTGATTTAATTTTCATTTCCAGTGCCTACTTGCAAGGAAGTCCAATTAAATGGCAGTCGGTTCTCCTCTCTGTCTGGCTCCAGTGAACTGTGCCGTGGCTGTGACTACTGAGCACTGTGCAAATAACACGTTCCCAATGATATCTAAAGAAATGCGGCTTTCGAAGCAAAACATCATCCCTACAGCATAGTCGGAGATGCAAATGTGTGAAATGTTATTGAAATGTGTCATCCACCATCATTATTGATCTGTAACTACAACTTTGGGCATCGTCTTTATTAAATGACCACAGGTAATGTGTACTTAATACTTCATTAATTAATCGAGAAGTTCAGTGCACTCTGTAGCAAAGGGAGAGAGTAGTCACCTTGACGCGCATACATCAGTGCATTTTCTTACGAAAACGTTTTTGGGGTTATGCTTATGATTAGGTTAGGTTAGGCTGTAAGGTTGTAATAATGTATGTGATATACTTAAATTAGGAGGACATTGTATTTACTGCTTGATTGAGTACATTGCAATAAGGTCACTCAATATATGTGTCTTTCACCCCTATCTTTGTTATTTCACTTGACATTTAACTAAGCATGTATTATCTCTCATCTGACAGCCCCCCCCCCCCCCCCCCCCCCCACTCGGTCCTCTTCATCAGTCTCTATTGTCCTCCCTGTGCTCCTAGCGCTGTCTGATGAACTGGGCTTCAGGGGTCAGAGGCCTTTCAACATGAAAGCCATCCAGAAATCACCTCGCCTCCAGCTAGCCATGCCACTGTTTCATTCATCACTGTCTCATTCTCCCTCTAATCCCCCTCCCTCTCTCTCCGGTGACACTGATAACGTGCCCGCGTGTGTTGTCCCCGCTCCATGTACTCATCCATGATTAGGTCATTTTGCACAAACAGTACGCAGTGAAGTTATCTGGAGCAAGATTATATATTCGTTCTGCATTTCGTTGTTGACTTTCTCCCGGGAGGGCTAAATATTGTTTCCATGTAACAGTGACAGATCTACCTAAGCCACCGCAGTCGGAATGTGCGGAATGCTGATGAGATCTGTTGGGTCACCTTGAGTTTATGTGATATGAGTGTGTCTAAAGTTTGTGTAAATTAACTGACAAGACAAACAAAGGTACTAGTCAAACCTAACAGCTGTTGTGTGTATGCCAAGTCAGTGGAGAAGGGCGAATTATATAATCACAGCTAACACTTTTAGTGTGATAAGTGTGTGCACATGAATACCTGCAATTATGCTACCTGTAATGACATGTCATTTCTGATAATTAGCCAAACCTTAGCTATTGCTAACCATATCTGTGTAAAATTGTATTACATGAAGAAATGTGGTAATAAACATGCTTGTATAAAATATGAATTGATGCTTATAAAGGAAGGAGATGATTAAAGATGTATTTGCCATTTATACAGGGCTTATGAAAGGTTCATTCCACTAACGTCTCAGCACACTCCATTAGGAACTGCATTATGGGCCTCCCACTCCGACTCTTTGAGAGCACTCTGTGTTTTTTTGGCCCACTGTTTCTTTCAGGTTTTAGGCCTGGGATTTCTGCCAAACATTTTCTTGATTCAATGCTCTAACACAGCACTTCAAGGAACAGTCCTTTTACACTGTCAGGACTGAACACTAGCGCTGGAACAAACCAGCGTTCACCAAAACAGATTTAAAAGCCCCCTGCATCACACGCTGTCTGCAGCTCAATGCATTTACCTTTTGTGTATCTACGTGACTTTGTCACAAATACCCTTTTGTACCCAAGGTATATTTTCTGCCAACTCATCTACATAACGGAGCTTTGAAAAAGATCGTATCTGCTGACAATGAGAGCCATTTCTTACAGCTTGCAAGCTTTTTAAATAGGCGAGCACTAAGCTCATCACTCATAATGACACTGATCATCTATTATGAACTCAGATATGATAAAAAAGGCCTTCCTTGCTGAATATGCCCCTCTTTTCCAATTCCGATTCCCATGGATCTCCTCCTTTAACCTTGGCTCCTGACAGATAATAACTTTGTCATTGAAGAGCCACCTCCCTTGCACATAAAGGACCTTTAAAAGAGATGTATGGCTTATCCCCTTGTGATGAAGTCCTTGCTGTTTCGGATTATATCTCTATTCATTCTCATTTATTTTTTCCTTAGCCCCTAATTTGAATGACTTTGCTAGTAATTACAAGAAAGGTTATAAACTCCATGGTGGGATGAGATATATCCTTCCATACTGGTAACTTTGTGTCTTGCCTTTAGGCACATATAAAGACTTTACAGTGAGACAATTATAAGGCCCTCTGTTAAAGGCAGCAATAATATTCTCATCCAAATCTTATCAACATTTTACCTTTTGAGAGTAGATTTCATGCAACATTGGTATAAAACGAATTAGCCATTAATTTCCCCTTGCAAATCCAGATCTTTTGAGTAACTTCTAGCCTACAACCATCCTTATTTTGGACGTTTTTACATTTTGACTTGAATAGTATTCCTTGTGCTCCAAGCTGACTCAGTACTCATCATACTCATCTCGCACATGATCAAACCTACACACATGACAATAATCGATTCCAGGAAAATGGATTCAGCCTCTTAAGGTATATGTAAGAAGATTATGTAGAAAATATACTTGTAGAAAAATAAACATCTTTAATAAAGTATATCTCTTGAGTCTTTGTAATAGGTCTCAACCACTTGGATAATTCTCTTCAGAGAGCTCCTCCTTTCCTAACTTGCACTTCCTCTACCTTCCTCTTCCTTCCTCTACCTCTCTTTATCCTTCCTCTAATGCAGAGGTCGCCAACCCGTCGATCGCGATCGACGTGTCGATCTCGAAGACCTTCCCTGTCGATCTCCAAAATTATTATTTTTTTAAATACAGAAAAAAAAAAAAAAAAAATTGAACATTTTCTGAAGTGTCTTCTGAAATGTTTTCTTACGGACTTCGGAAGAGCAAAGTCAGAAAAGATCTCCGCCTGATTCATGAACGCCAGCTATTTAAATCCGAGGATGTCCGTAGAGTTGATGTGAACGTAATCACCAACGATTTTTCACAAATAGCCCTTCCCACTAAATGCCCCTTCTAAAGCAGCTTGCACACTGCCCCGACAAACGCCAACATTCCCCAACAAACGCCAACAAACACCAACAGTTGCATGCGGCAGCAGTTGGTGTTTGTTGGTCATTGTCGGGTACTGTCGGATTGGGTAAAGTTTCAGAATGTCTGCCCAATGTAGAGAGATTTCCAACATTCTGACAGCTCGCAACTAGGCTCAACTCGCGTGCATGACATCCTCGAGCTCTCTTGGATGTCATTGTTATGTTGGTTATCGGCCAGTTTGTTAAAAAAAAACAATATCCTAAGTCTATTTATAGATTAACGTTATGTATTAGCTTACCCAAACGAACGGTTTTCCAGACAGATATTTGTCTATTTTTACTTCTACGACTCGTTTAACACTGCAACGTGTTTCTAAATATTAATGTTAAAGGTGACACGTTACATGAGTACGTTTGCGCTTATGTTAGTTATCGGCCACTCCCACTTCATTCCAATTACCGCGTTGGTTTTCGAAATATTAATATGCACGCATACTGTCGTACTGTCGTCGTAAAATAGGCTGTGCAAATATTTAGGCACCCTAATCATTTTCATGATTTGAATACCTGTAACTACTCAATACTGAATAATTGCAACACATAATTAGTCTGATTAGCTTGTTAAGCCTTCAATTCCATAGAAAGGTGCATTCAATCATTAGAAAAACTATCTAAGGTAGCCAATTGCAAGATGTGCTTCTCCTTGATTCTCCTCTGAAGAGTGGCAACATGGGGGCCTCAAAAAAACTGTCAAATGATCTGAAAACAAAGATCGTCAGTGTTGTGTTGTAACTTCAGTTGATAAATAAAGCAGTTCATATCCAGCCTGCTCATTGCAAATGTGTTTTTTCTTGTTCATATTGTGTGCGGTTAACAAATATTTTCCTTTTTATGTTGCACTGAAATTAAGTGATTTAGTGTGTTCTTGGCCACATCAATTTGAAAGCTGGACCAAAGTGTTTAATTTCATTCAATTACAATTAGGCTAAATAAAAAGTTAAGTTGTAAGTACAGTCTGGACTCTGGAGTCTGGACAGTCTTTTTTTCTCAACGCCTCAATAGGTAGATCTTGCCTGTCACCAAGGCAGAGGTTGTGATCTTTGGCCAAAAAAGTTTGGTGACCACTGCTCTAATGCTATCTCCTCTAACTAGTACTTAACTCGCACTGACAGTAGTTACATTCCTGCACTTTTTTATTTCTTTTGAAAAGTAGTATTTATTGTTACACTAAGTCTCGTATTGCTCGTAGCTTGATTGTTCTCTCCTTCGTACGTCGCTTTAGATAAAAGTGTCTGCTAAATGACTAAATGTAAATGTAATGTAATTTAAGTGAAGTAAGTACCTTATATTCCCTCCTCCAATCCCTCCAACAAGCAGATTTATTTTAGGTTTTAGGGTGCACTATCTGTCAAACGGCCTACATAACAGAACGATGTTGTAAAGCTTATTACCCTTTTGATTTTTAAAAATGATGAAGGCAGTATGTGGTCCTGATCATTCATTTGAATTCGTCCATCAAAATAATGAGCCATTTGAAGAGAATCTGTATAATACCTAACTGATTGCTTCTCTACTTATTGGAGACCGTTCAGTCTAGAGTCTGTTACATCTGAGTTGAAACACGCTTGAACTGCCTGTAGGCTATGCTGGAGAAGGACAGAGGAGGAATGTATGCTACGTTATGCTGAGGCCATATTTGAATGTGTTTAGAAATGGGTTTTTTCTTGCCCTGCAAAGGAGAGCAACAGTGTAAGGTTAGCATTTAACATCATTAAAATGGGACAGAGTGAATGCTGTCAAATCTCATACTCTGTTTGCGTGTGATACTGCAATATCCTTGAATTCTCAAATCAGATTGGTTGAGAGACTCTTTTCTTTTTGGTAGAGACAGTCTTCATGAAACTGAACACATGTACACATAAAAAAACAGTCCACAAACATTTTCGTAATTCACTTAATCTATAAACGCTGATTAAATTATGGTCCTTAATGTAGTAGTAATAGCCGAGGACTCGATGACAGACACTTATGTGTTTTAATTCTGTTGTGTTGTGCTCCATCAACAGGCAACATTTTAACAACAAAATTCAAAAAGCAAATGCAGGTGTCACATTTCAGTGCCCTCTCTCGACTGCACTGTATCTTTATCTCCCTGCTTGATTTTGATTGACAGGCACATTTCTGCGCCCCCCTCATTCGTTTCTCTCTATCAAATTGGATTGCTTGTTGTAAAATTTCACCCTTGCTAACCACCTGAGAGCCACTTGAATTAAAACCAGATGACTGCTCTAAGTTCCTCCAATATAGAGGATCTTAACTGTGGACAGCAGGTCAATTTCAATCAGCCAAAGTCGTATAGCAATTGAGCTCGCTCCTTTCTCTCCCTCATACTTGCTGATGTGTTTCTTTTTTTTTTCTCATGACGCCAAATGTGAAAGATAGTACCATTCTGAAATCGTTGCTCTCACTAACGCTAATGCCAGTTATCTATCATGGCAAGTGTACTTATATGTATTGTTGTAGAGTAAGGGTTGAATACTTTGATCTATATTAATCATTGTATCAGATGACTGTCATTTTACACATACACTTGGAATTTTAATGTTCTTAATAGTGAGATAGATATCTGCCTGCATGGGTCATGGTATATACATATGCTGTTGAAATGACTTAAAGGGTGTGGCGTAATATTGCATTGTCCTTTAAGTATGCACTCTGACTGCATCCAATAAATTCAGGTCAGACATTGAAACATACTGTATATTGCAACGTGTAAGTAAGAGGGAATAATTCTGAGCTGGCCCCCCAAGTAGAATTGCAATTTGTTGTTGTTTGCCAGAATCACCAGCTTAATGAGATACAATGGCAATTTTGTGTCATACAGCAAATTCCAAGCCACATGTTTTTCCACACTATAGCTAGAAAGTACCTTTCTTATGTCTGTCATGTCTATTCTGGTCTATCCTCCTAACCACCATGCCATGCATACCTCAGTCCTCATAATATCCTTGAAAAAGCTCTCAGCCATGTGTTTGCCCTGCATTACCTACAACTGTAAAACCTTTCTCTGTAATGAAAAAGTAATTGGTAACCCGGTGAGTGTTCTAACAGACCATTACAGTTTTTCTTGATTGCTAAGACTCTTTTAATTAAACTGAGAACCACTTGATCTTCACCATCACATTCTTAGCACAGCAGAAGTCTTCTCTTGCAAATGTGTTAACACTTTTCCATTGGTTTCACGCATTTTCTACACCCTTTTTATAACCTTTGACACAGATCTCATAGAAAGACCCAAAACTCATGTCTTTGCTGTGTTAACCAAAAATAAATGGCTGATAGAAATTACTTGAATAATTATGAATCTGTAATGCTCCTGTGTGAAACTCAAGACGGATACTATACAGTGACTATACAGTCATTTTTTACCGTTTCTTTACAATTATTGTGTTAAACAGATGCAGTTATATCTCTGAAGGGATCCTTTCCATGGTGTCAGACCCTTATTATAACATTTACAAGCCTGTCAGTGGCTAAAACAAGTGGTTTACTTTGATGTGCCCGCTTGCTCCATAGGAATGCATTGTACAGCCATTTTGCTGACTGATTTTGATAGTTTTTTTAATGAAAAATAGAGCCCAGGTTGAACAATCCCAAAGTTTCCCTTCAATGTTTTGGGAGTGTTAGAGGATTTTGCAAACAAAATTTGTCATTTTGCCCAGTCAGCTTCTGATTCAGCCTGTGTGTTAATTGTTTTGAAAATGTGACATCAAAGTGGACGAATGTGTTTAAGCAAATGAGAAAAACTGTAATGCAATAAAGGACTTTCAGAACGATCTGTACGGAGGGCAAACGTAACTGGCTAAACTGCTGTTGCAATTGTGCCAAAATCCTGTATTTGCTGGTAAAACGTAGACTTCCCAGTTAGACTTCTATAATGATGAGAAAATCCACCATGCACATAGCTTTTGTTTGTAGATGAATACGGATCAGTAAGTGCCACAAGAGTTGGCTCAAGCTATTCTTAGCGCAGAAACAATGCAGCATCAACTACATTCCAGTGAGTGCTCTGACAAAAAAAAAAAGTTTCCCCATTCTCTCCCTGCCACACTGTTGCCTCACCATGTGCGTGAGTGGGTCTGGCTCCTGCCATGCGGAGGCCCTGGGCTAGGCTTATCAGGGGGAGACGAACAGGGTTAGCCCTGTGACTAAAGCCAAGCTCATCTCTCTCTCTCTTTCCCTCTCTCTCTGTCTCTCTCTCTCTCTCTCTCCCAGCAACCCTGGCCCCTGCTTTCCACCCTTCATCTCTCTCTCTCTTTCTCTCTCTCTTTCTCTCTCTCTCTCTCTCTCTCTCTCTCACTCTCTCTCTCCCAGCAACCCTGCCCCTGCCTTCGACCCTTCCCCGCCGCTGCGGCTGAGTGGAGACTCACTGTCCCCAGTTGTGGGACTGAGGGGTACCGATAAGAGTCGGAGGGTCCATCAGAGCCGCTCAAGCAGAGTGCCCTGGAAAGCTCTTGACCCGAACGCTCGGCTGCTCTGAGCTCTCACATTCTACAGGGAGAGGCGTTGGACTCGCACCTGTGAGGGCCCTGTATAACTTACCCGCTTGGGGACATTTTAATCCCCTTTTCTTCTACCATGACCAAAACCCCTGTAAGCAACGTGTGGGATACTGGTTCGACATCCTCCAAAGACATTTAAAACATTTCGGTAACACTTTAGTTTAAGGGTACCTACATAAGAATTTCATAACACATTCATAAACACTGAATAGCATGGTCAACGAAGAGTGCATGTCCATATTCGCAAGATGATCTTTTATAAAATAAATGACTGTATTCACACAGGGGGTGCTCAGGTCATAGGTCAAATGTGTCTGATGTAATCATGTACCCCAAGTTATTGCTCTCATATTTGTTTCTTGTGTAATTTATTCCATTAAACATCTCATGTTTTTTTGTAAGAACTGATCAACTCATGTTTTTCCTCTTAAAAATGTTATCCAGTGCTTAAGAATGTGTAAGTACACCTGGAATGGTCCATTGTGTTTGACTTTAATCAGTAGCTTGCGTCTTATTTCAGCCGGAACCTACGTCAGACTTTACCTGTCATAAAAATGTAACCTGATGCATTTCTTAACCACGCCCACCTGAGCGTGGATAATAGCCGCATCTCCCCAGATGTGACCCTCTCTCTGTGCCGGCGCCCACCTGGCAAGGACCTCTTCACCTCTCTCCCTCCGGGCATCGTCCGCGAGGAGCAAGCCTCTTTGACCTCCTCTCACCTCAGGCATCGCCTGCACACGGTGAAGAGCAACTCTCTTTGTTCTCTCGCAACAAAGAGAACTCACTTTTGTCTTACGGCCGACACACGCCTAAGATCTCTCAGTCAACTGACTGCTAAGTGAGACGAAGTAAGTTTAGCGAAAGCAGCTAACAATAGACCTGCTAGCTAAATTGCAGAGGAAAGCAGCTAACAATAGACCTGCTAGCTAACTCTACACAACGGGAACAGAAGGCAGACTGCAACGTTCTGAGCGATCAAATCCTCCGACCTAAACTGCAGGGAAACAGACATCACAGCAAGGACAACTTTCTCCATTTACGGACGGCATCATCTCTTCTCTGCCTCATCCACGTCGGACCAGCACAACACTTTTCCCAAAGGACTGGTAACTCTGACATTAACTGGGCATTTAGCTATCCTAGCTATTCACAACCTGGCTAAGCATAAGACTGTTTACATGCCTTTGTTCATGTGTTTCATATGTTTTGTTTACTGAACGTAACTGTTTATATATATGTTCATTGTTAGCTGGTAGTTGGCTTCGCCACACCATCTAAGGGTTATCGTTAGGATTGCTTCTCAGACACATCGGGTCTTGCATGCATCACTAACCTTTTCCCTGTTCTAACATGGCATCTAAATCACGCACGATTACATATACATTGGCCTTCACATAGCCACACACGCGAAGAGAATATTCGAACTTCGCGCTGCATATAGGCTCGTCCTTGTTAACGTCACATGTATGTTCGCGTACGTGCACACACATGCACGCGGAACTACGGTGATCAAACAAAGGAACACACACACATTCTTTCTGGCGCGCTCCTAACAGCGCAACCCCGAGCTCACAAGCTCACACACACACTCCCTCTCTATTACACATACACCTATTCCTTCAATTCATTGGTTAGTTACATTTAGCTAGATTACATATTGTGTGTTATTTTCTTATCATTGTGTAAATAAATACTTTGATTTATATACGCTGGTTTATTTAATGTTACACAAGAATGGACGTTGCCAACCTCTTCTATTCAGAATTCTAATGACCTTCAACCATACTATTAGTAAGGTAACTTTGGTTGTAGTTATTCATTTAATTATTAATCAGAGTTCCGAATTGATAGTATAATATAGTTTATGAGACTGATATATTTAACGAGACTGATTTGTGGATTATCATTATTTTGACCACGTGGAGGACACTACACTTTGTGTGGTGCCCCCTAGGTGTTCAACTTAATTGATCTGCCTTTGTGTTGAATGGTTGATGCCTGTCCAATCGGGTGAGATTACCAACATATTGTGGCTGTTGCTAGGACAGCACCAGTGTGTCTTGGTGGCCCTCGCAAAGACGGTATCACAATTTATACACAATTGCACCCACATTCACCCGGCTCCTGCTCACAGGGTAAGTTACCTACATAGTCTGGTACTCCCATGTGAGGCTAGTACCAATTTCACCTACAAATGTGTTATAAAATCCTAGATAGATACCCTTCCAAAATGTGTAATATTATTGGTAGTAACGTTGGTCAGTGAAACAAGAGAACAATTTGACGAATATTTTTGTACTGATTTAACACCTGACATAATTTATAAAATGTCCATAACTAGGTCAGGCTAATTGAGATAATAGCTATTTGAAAGACATTTGTAATTGTATTTCCTCATCACAATGTTGATCCAAACAACATTAAGAGCTATTCCAATTCAAGTCAATACAAATTAACCAGAGAGCTAACATATGTTCTGAATGATTAAGCAAATAATTGAACACATACATTCAGGCATCCTCAATGCCTCCCCCAAAGGATAATTAGTCTCTCCTTGTACTTTATCCAATGCGTGGAAGATCAGTCAATCATGTTAACAACTGTGGTTACTCTTAATGTCTGTAACAGACTGTGGCATCGACCCTTACTCTGGCTATAACAGTCTAACAGTCACCATAACGTGTTCAAGTCTGCTCCAGCCAAGCACACACAGCAGTAGAAACAACACTATACAGTAGGTTGCTCAGAGTACTCGAGGAATACAGTCTCCGAACAGTTACATCAATTCTTGAGTTACTACACTAACATCGATAACTCGTTAGTGTCAGATTTCTCAGTTTCCAATTAGAAACCGTGGTGAATAAGAGGAAGGATGGTGAAAAGGGAAAGGCAGAAAAGGGTAAATTAGTTGTATGGGAGTCCTTTTCTTTCCTAACTGCCGTTGTGATCAAATAAACATGCAACAATTGTGAGTAGTGGAGAAATTCCTGAAGGATGGCTCTAACATCGAGTCTGTCATTTAATAGACTACAGTAGTACACTAACTCAGCTAAACAAAGTAATGTTGTTAAAAAAACCGCAAATGTTGCAAGGAAATATGACTAGTTTCCTTTTTCTAATCGGTTCGGCTTACTAATGATGACTAAAAAAACTTTCTACCTTGGGCTACCGTAGAAATATTGTCTGTGTCATTTATACTTCACTTTGTAAGGTGTAATTGTGTAATCTTCAAATCACATCATTCATTTTATGCTTTGTGCTATGTGCTGAGCCCAACCCCACCATTGTTACAAAGACTTTTAATTGATGCAAGACACCTCCCACACAAACCACCCCCACCCATCCCTGAGTACTTGAGCACTCAGGTTTTTTCCAAAACACTTGACTTGTAATATGATGCACTCGTGCAACCCCTACTACGCAGTAGTACAGTTGGTAATTAAACCGTTTCTTGTTAATTGTATCCAGAATGTAATTAATCACTCAGTATGTCTGAGGCTGTGTTTTGCAGAGGCTCCCTGGGGGAAAATTACAGGTTTTAGAACAATCATCTTCTGATTTACTTTGCCTGGCAGAGCACTTCAATAGACACCTTTTAACAACACATCAAGCGCCCACCAAGAATGTGGTGCAAGGCCTTCCATGAGCATCCAAGAGAATCTGAGAACAACACGAGCTCAGCCACGATGACAAGGCAGGTGAAATAGTTTAATGAGTTGACAGCAGTGGCTACCGTACAAACATTCGCTTAAACACTGTCAACTCAGTCTTCTGTTTTAACGAGGCGCCTCACAGTTATAACTGGAGATCAACACGTTGTGTTCAATCCGATCCTCATTAGGACTGATGGATCTTCCTGCGGTGCTCAGCGAGCTGACCTGCCTCTGGAGCCAACAGAAGATAGCTGATGATGGTGCAGTTTTTGTATAGTGTCAAAGCTTCTTTCTCTGACCTGCAGAGCACACAAGTGTAATTTAAAAAGGGCATTTACTGTCATCGGCAGATAATGACTTTTAGCAAAGCATTCAATTTGATTAATTACCGCATTCATTGGCTTAATTAGGTATCGGGTGAAAAGAGAGAGTCCAAAAGCCAAGGATGAGACCCAAGGGGAGTCCTGCCAGATTGGGGCTTCACACGGGCAGATTACCATAATTATCAGAGGGAAATTAGGGTCACTCCTTACCAATGACATGGATTGAAAATTTAATTATCACCATGTAGTTACATTTGAATCAGGGGAGCTGGGTGACCTAACGACTGTGTTACAAAGTCTCAAGTGTAAATGGAATAAGCACATTTTTGCTTTTGAGAACTTGTCCCTGATTAAAGTTTTATGTGGACAAATGTGTATGGGGTCTTTTGGGGATGGAAAAAAAAATTCCACTCTTTTGCAGATGCATCTAGCTAGCAATGCTCTCATTTAGGACAATGCCTATGCAACCAACATATATCAGTTTGAAAGAAATCAGCATATGTCGCTGAACTGGATTCCCTATATGGGAAACCAGTGGGGGAAAAGTAGGCAGAAAGGGGAAAAAGGGGGAGATTGTTTTTTTTCTTTTTTCTTTCGCTCTCTAGTTCTTGATTTTTAAAAAAAGTCTCAATCTGGGTCATTGGTCTTGTTTCCCCGTGGGCCGCCTGTCAAGTTGGATATGTTCAAACCGGCCTTGCCTGAGGCTTACGCTAAAAGATATCGGTTTTGCGGAAAGTCTCAGCGCACCCTGGGCAGGGCACATTAAGTCTCCCAAATTGAGCAAAGTCCCTGAGGTCCCCATCCCAGTGGCCCAGTGTGTTGACTCATGGAGACCTTTTCCAGCTGCCAATCCATAGTCCAGCTCCTAATGACACGTGCGCCATCCCCCATCTGACTCACCCCAGGGCGCTCCCACCACTGCCCCGCTCCAAGCCCTCACCTCCGTCCCTTATTTCACAGTTTTACTAGTGGAAGTCTGGCACACCGCGACACACACAAGAGGCATGGCCCAGCTGCAGGGGTGCGAGAGATGTGCCAAACCTGTCACTTTTGGAGTGAAACTGTGTTGGCAAGATAAGATTTTACAGAAGCATACAGCTCATTAGGCATATGATAACAGCTGTTAAGTTTGTGTAGTATCTACAGCAAGATTTTGTTTGTTAAACTGTGTACACACCGGAGCAGTGTTGCAAAGCCTAGCATAAATGTTTTAGGATAAATATATGAATTTATGTTTTTGAACAGACAGCTGTATGAAATACTATCACAGGTAATTAAAGAGGATTATTAAAAAAATGCAATACAATTTGCCCTTTCGACACATTTCAGATAAAACAATATACCTGTTATTCTGAAAACTATAAAACATTCCAAAGAGACAAACTAATAGGGCTTATGTTCTATGTTTTCACCACAGATGAAAATAACATTACTATAGCTTCCATGGAAGGTATATTTAATCAGCTAGCTAACCAAGCTTACGGTTAAGCATCTGGTAAGATAGTGGTCATTCCAAAAATATCGTTTAATTTATATATTACTAGAAAAATAGACGTATAATCTCCTTTCAAACAATGCTGAAACTCCATACATGCTTTTCAAAGTAGTTTTGTTTTTACTTAGGTTGGGTGTGCTGCATGCATTTTTGTCCGCATAGGTTTCCCTCCTATCCAATTTGGACTCATTTGAATTGCTAAAAAGAATGTGGCTTCTTTGTCCATTAGTGCTAATAGCAACAGAAATATGCACATGCACAAAGAGATTAATTCCTGAATCTAACATCGACCTGAACTTTGCCAATCAACACACAACAGGTAGTACTTAGGGGACTCTGTGAAGGGTTTATCCAGAGTGCATGTACTCAAACAAATTGTAACTCTCCGGAAGAGTGACCAGCATAATAAACGTGTGACTGCACACATGTATGCACAACAATCCATCAGGCTGAAGCTCTGAGGAATACAAGTCTCCCAAAGTTTATACAAGAACATTTCATGCATGGGCCATCGTTACATCTAAAGAAAATCATTTTATTAGTGGATAATAACTGAACATCTGCAGGATTCAGTATTTGAAAGTTGAAAGTTCTGGTAATATTATTTTCTGTGAGGCCATCTTTGTCTGCCAATATATAATGCCAGTGCTGACAAAAATCCTGTCAGAATTCACTCTTTTCAGTTTTATTTCAATATGTGTGAACAGTGAACACCAAAAGATGACATTCTCTTTCTTTCTACCACTCTCTCATTCTCTCTCTCTCTCTCTCTCTCTCTCTCTCTCCTTTTCTCTCTCTCATGTCTGCTTTCTGCAAATGTGAGGGAGCAAGCACAGACACATTTATGTTTGCTTGACCGACCTCCATTCCAGCCCTGAAATGTCAAATACGCACATACATACACAAGCATACAAAAAAAGAAAGGTTTCATCCAGTTGTTTTGTAGAAATTATCACAACCATTTCACAATCCAGTAAATTCATGTCAAATGTTAATATGAGCTATTATATATGTACAGTAGAGAGAAATTGTCTGTCAACATTAGATTTGAATAGGTTTCTTGGACCAAAAAAAATAATCTGTGGGAGTCATCATACCCTTACATCATATCCTCTTGGCCATGCCACCATGGCAACAGCATGCTCTCCCCAAGGTAAAGGCTGGCCTTAGTAGACATCTGAACAGCTTGATAGTAACCTGGACAACATTACAGCTCAAAGGATCTCTTCCATCTGGTGTCCTAACCCCTGTGGTCCCACTCCAGGTATCATGTGTTAACAAACTGGACCTATAGTGGACAAAGACCTCAAGGGTAAATGTTTAAATGGCTTGCAGTGGATACAGTTAGCATGACACCATGACTCTCCCAAGAAGGTGCCCATTCTTGTCATTGTCAGTGTTCAATGTTTAGAACTTACTTTGTGTTGTTAATGGGGTAATTGGTCATGATACTCCCTTTAAAGCATGGGGAGTTCAAACTACAGATTTCTTTGGGAATTAAGTGAAGGGAAAATATCAATTAAGAATCTTACTATTCCATTATTCGGACATAGGCCACCCCTGAGCAAATATAACTCTAAGTGATGTAGTATAATTGCATGTGTTCCAATGATCAAATGGCCAAATGATCAGACTTTATACTTGTATAATACTATAGTGCACTCAATGTGTTTTTCCTATAAAAATGAATTTGAAACACAGAATCAGTGCTATTCAATTCTATGTGATATATTGATATAATATGAAGTGGATGTGAAGGCAGGAACCAGGAAACCTACTTTACTTGAGAGGCTTACTGTTTTTTATCATGTCTTTAATTTCTATTCAACAACACAGTCAGGGGTGTCGTCTAAGAATTTGAGACATTGGCCAAAGATTTTCCCAGATTTAAGAAGAATGAAGTGCCATGCTGGTTAGTCCCTCAGGGTATCCTACAGTGTTCCCTTGAACAGTTTCTCTGATCGTGCCAGGTTTCTCCATCATCCTTACATTCTTTTCTGGAACCATTCATTCTGTTGTACTTGTGAAGAAAACATAGACTCCCATTTGCAGTTCCCTTGGTGGGATTCTTTTCCCCACAGTCAGTAAGTATTGAAGATTGCTATTTGCTCAGTTTTGGAAATGTTTTCCTAAATGGCTGTATTTTGTTGCACATCAGCCAATAGAGACTTTGCACAGCTCCAACCTGCACAAGACCTGCACTTTATCTAGCAGTTGATGTTTAAATGTTATGACAGACATGAACACACGATTGAGGACAATTGTATTTCCGTTTGGTTTGCTGTAATATGCTCATATAATGTCACTGAACCCAGGTATTTATTGTTATATTTTAAAATGATCAGGTTCTATGATGCAAAAGAGTGAGTCAGCAAGACATGCACTGTAGCTAAGGTAAGCAATTATCACAGCTGAGATCATGTTTAGTGGACCATAAGCTGGTCTGGCCCCCTTAAAGGTTTTAGTCACAATGATCAGAAGTTCAGAAGCTACTGTTCCCCCAGAGACTGATGGACATAACTAACACACAATGGACAATAATAGGTCAGGCTCTGTGAGAACAGCAGGTCCACAACAGGAAATTGTGTCTGTGCGAACGAAGATGATATGCATTTGACGATGGTTCTACTGAGAGAATAATAATAAAAAGTAAAAGCTATAAAATCCTTGGGAACTTGTCAGAGTTAAAGTAACTTTATATTTAGTTTTGTTGTTGCTTTGCAAAATCCCAGAAGGACGTGCAAAGTAGGCTGAGAATAATGTGTACTTAAAGTCTTTGTGCCAAGAGATTTCAGCCAACAATTTCCCATTGTTCTATCATGCATCTCACAACATTACCTCCTACACATTAGACCTCGGCCCTGTCTCATTCTGTGTGGAGTTACAGGAAATAGATGTCTTGCCATTCAGCAAAGTCCAACTATTTTAGCTCCATAGATTAACAGTGTTAAAGGTTAAGAGAACAGTGAAGCCAAGGAGATGAGAGGGTTAAGATGGATGAAGAAGGATGGCAATGTGGATTTTAAAATATACAATTATATTCTATCTAAATCTCTTGATAATCCTACCAGTACAGACGTCAGAAACCCATCAAAAGTGAGAAATATATTATTTATATATTGCAACTACAGGCAACCTTTCCTCTTTTTACTTTGCTGATAGACCTGTTGCCAGGGGGCTGGACCTTGACCTAAAAAAAGATGCAGCTGAAGAAACTGTTGCTCTCTTTCAGAGACTGCCAGGGGAACAGAGCCCCCCCTAAGATCAGCAAGGGTGCAGACTTTGCATGCGACTGCATAGAATCCGAAACAGTGCTCGCCTGGAGATCTGCCAAGGCATCTTGGCTCAGTAATTAAACCTTTGACTGGAGTGAAGGAGCCACAGAGGTTCTGAGTTTAACAACAAGGGCCACCAGTTGGAACTATTTTCAGGGGATTGGTGGGGGGTGGGGGTCATGACGCATGGACTATTCCACCAGTTGCACATAATAGACTACTTTACCCCTCGCACCACTATCACTTATTTTGTAGTGCCCCACCCTGGTGGGTGCTGTCCAATACAGCAGTGCTGATTAGACTGAGCTATTAATGAGCCAGACCCAAGGCTTTCATTTCAAATATCAAATAATTTGAGACGTATAGAGGTATTAAGCAATATGAGTTATTAGCCAAATATTTTAACATTAGTCTATCAGGATGCTAACTATGAATTATTTCTGGCAGCAACAAAGGTTCAACCAGCCTAACAGTGGCATCCCTGCAGACGGAAGCTACTTCGACAATCTCACTCTAACGCAGCATGCACCCGCTAACCTGGTATGGGTATAACCAGAAGAGAATTTGAAAATGAAGGGGGTTTTGGAAAATCGTGAAAATAGCCCCTGTGGTAAGTGACAGCTTTAGAGACCCGGATTCATCTCCATGTGGGCTTTAGACCCAGTTTATCTCTAAAATATCTGTTGCTATCCGTCTACTAAAAATAACAGACTACAAAGCAGGTCAGTTAGCTTATGCGTCACCAACTTCACAGGGTGAGCAGAAGCTAATCAAAGCTAACTTTACCGATCAGGGATTGCAAGTGTTCTCACAACAACCACAAAGTCAGCTTAAGTAAACAAATCAATTACCTAAGGATTTGATTGCCACAATCTGGTGGAGAAAATAAATCAGAAGTTTTAGGCGCCAGACCTGAAACGTTAAGTTTAGAGTTAAGTTTAAGTTTCAAAATAATTGTTCAAGTTGTTTATTAATTAATCAATCCTACACAACTTTCTTGAAGGGGACCGATTATCCTCATTTTAATGTTCATCATTTTATTTTCTACTGGAATAGATTAACATGCTTCAGTGTTCCAAAAACACATTATTTTCTCATAATCATCACTGTTCAGCCTCTGTCTGAAATGTTCTCTTAGATATCCTGTGTCTTTAAGGCCCCCCTCCCGATGAGCCTAGTGTGCTCTGATTGGTCAGCTAGGCAGGCAGTAAGATTGTGTTACAAGATTGTGCCATCTTGTAACAACGGAAAAGGGCTGGAATTCCAACAAGGCGTTTCAGGCAGCTGAGAAAAATGGTTTCTGTTGGAGAGAGTTACTCCCTCTGGCGTAAACTTTGGGCTTCGTAACTTTGCAGACCGTTTACATGCACAGAAAGCTAAATAACACACGAAAGGAAAGGGACAAACCGGAAAAGCATAATAGTGAACTCAACTCATATTAATAGGATTATTGAGTCTTACGTTTTTGACATTCTAATCGTTCATCTAGTTGCTCACAATTAGTAGTAAGTTCTCATTGATGAAATTCTGCCATAGTGAAGTGTGTATTTGTTGTGTTGTGTTAAGGGTGGGATAGTCAGGATTGCAAATGAGTAAATTTCCTACATGGCCTGAAAATATTGTGTGATCATTTTGAAGGGGCCCTTTGAATAGGTGTAGCCCCAGGGCCCTGGTTGTAGCAGGGCTATATCATACCTCAGCCATTTCCCTTTTAACAAGATTCTCTTGTGTCTTTGTCAATTATTCAGGATACAAGAGATTTTTTATTTTTGTTTCACCATAGAAATCAGATGTCAATATGTGGATGACATTTTATATTTTCTTGATGTAATAAGAAAATCTGACCAAAGCCCTATATTAGTAAGGAACAAGCGATTTTTTTCATTAAACTGCATTTCTGGAGATTTCAGCAAGACAGGCCGCAAGTAACCCACCTAGTTAGCGTAAGAGCAGCATCTTCAGCTAATATAGAGATACACTCCCCCCTCCCAGGCATGTTCTTTGAAACCGTTACAGCAAGTTAAGTTGAATCTGTTTGCGAAACTCCAGAGTTTGGGTGTCAGCGCCTGACTAAGTCGTGTAGACAGAGTTCTAGACCATACTAATAAGAGCCTTTGACCCTTGCGAGAGCTCTGGCTGAGCTGCAAGCTTTTCTCTGGCACAGGCACCACAAGATTGTGTTTTATCTCTTCATCCTCTTCCAGCGCGCGATGAGAGGTGTAGAATCTCCTGTTTGCTCTGGCCTGCGAGGGCCCCTGGAACACGGTTCTGATGGAAAACTATGCCCTGTAGGCCAGCGCACTGTTTGTTTATATAGGTTTCTGATTTCCTTCAGCCCGCTTGCACGCTCACAACCACTATCTAGGTTTTTTTTACCCAAATAAGGAAAATATGATAGACTTTCATTGTGGGCCACTGTGGGCTCAGAAAGGGATTCATTTTTTCGTTATTCCTGTAAAAGCCTACCAACTTATGAGTATAATAAAGAACAAACGGAAGTGGAAGGGTTTGGGGGGAGGTGTATTACTAGGGTTGGCCTTCAGTGGACAGTCACTTTGCCCCCAAGCTACTAGGGAAGGTGAGAGGTAGCATCTAGATGAAAAATATAATCAAAATCGCACAAAAAGGAGATTCTGTGTATCTCCCAAAACGTGAGTGTTTTCTCCTGTCATGGACTGCTGTAGAATTTGGTTTGAGCTGCCTGGAAGAAATGTGTCTTTTTTTCTGAAAAGAGAGAGAGAGAATCGTTTCTATGGCGATTGTCACATCCCTCTGTGGCCTCGCTTATCATCTCACAGCAGAAAGAGGCCACAATCATTTCCAGTTCAAAGATTTGTATCATTTTCAGCATAGAATTAGAACTCTAAATGGAGTGGAAGAATTAGACATGTACCTCCATTTGCATTTAATGAGGTATGGGGGTATTTAGCAGGGGTCAAAAGCAATTTCAGGGACGCATCATTACGTCACAGCCTGCCATTCATTTGGTATATCTGGCACAGAATTGACAGGGAAATCCAACCTATTATGGGGGGAAAAACATGTCTGGTGATCTTTGCAGGTTGGTTTGGTGTAATGTTCTCAAGATGTCCATATTTCTAAGGAGATATACAGACTGCGAAAGGGGATGGGAAGTGATAATCATAAATCAAAGGGAACATACAGACAAATTGTTATAGTTTTTCAGGTGGACGCTGACATTTCCACATTTCTTACACCCCTGTCAGAGGGTTTTAATTAAAACCGTATTTTCACTGCACCGTCCTCCAGGTTTTTACTGATATTCAGATCCTAATCCAAAGAGGGACTTTTATAATGACCCACAGCCCAAACTTCACAAGGCAGAGAGTGAACAGAAAATGAAAAGCGAGTAAGGCTGTTTCCATCAAAATGCCCTTAAAAAGAAAAATGAGTTGGGTAAATTAACATAGCTAATGAATTAAATTGGAGTTAAATGTGGAGAAATTTGCACTTATTTTCATTTAAATTAAATTGTTTTTTTCAAGACACACCTCATTATGTTCAAATGTTAATTGTGATTTAAACAAAGCACACATTATTTCTTATATTTTGGTAACATACTTTATTTGCATAGTCTTCCTACAGAGACTTTACAGATGGGTTTTGAATTCTTTCTAATTGTTCAGTCTTTCTAATCACCTTAAAAAATGGTAGTTAACAGAGTTTCAACAGATAGTTTGTTTATAAGCTGAGCACCTGTAGATAGTCTATAAGGGAATATTCCAAATAAAGTGTGACCCATATTTCTTTTCTTCTCTAAAATGAAGAAGCAGTCAGCCTCAATAGTATAGGACCGTTTCATCTGACAGTAAAATCCATCATATACTTTACGTTATTCATCATCAGCATAATCTTATCCCACGGGCAGTGTAACACTAGCAGTTCAACACATATTATTACTACTGCAATAACAGCAGAGGCATTACAGAAGTAGTTACATTTGATTTGATGTTTACTCTACTTGTCAGTGACTTGCCCTGCTTTTGTTTGTCAAGGATTATGTAACACTGTTGGCAAACATTTGGAATGGTTAAATATTTATAAAAATCTGTTCACGTAAACAGTAAAATCGTCTGACTTCGGGTGTCTGTTATGACTCAGGGTTGATTCTCAAGCAGATGACTGTACTCATTATACATTATAATGGGAATGTATCCCTCTGGCATGGCTGCTTGGAAAACAAGATACACATCCCTAAGTGATATGGCTTTCTCCACAGGCATGTAGGAGTGCAGATGTGTACTAGTCTTTATGGTCAATCCCACTTGCCACAATATCAAAAACTAGTGAATGGGTAGGAAGAAACATTATTCCACAGTTTAAAAGAGACTCCCAGATCAGTTTCTAGAGTTCCATATCTATGAGAAACCAAACACCATGTTACAACACTGTGCTTCCATTCAGTCTTTAAAGAAAATGCGGCATTGTGCTTTTTTCACAGGCTTTAGGATATCAAAAATGAATCGATGTCCTTCCTTTGAATAGACTTTACATTAATTTCTTAAAAGCTGCATAGATTGACACGCCTTGGAGCTTGCCTCTAAGGGCACTCCATTGTTGCTGTTTAGTTTGACAAGCGTTTATTGTTGGTTGTGGTCTACTGAAGGTTACCTGGTGTATTGAAAGGGGAATACTTGTGGAAGAGTGACTGAAAAAATTTGGAGGCAATCAATCAACTTTTGTGTCTCCAAACAAAGCTTGTCTGTCGGTTTATGGAAATCCAACAATGGCACTCCCTTTGTGAAGAATCTTCAGTAGATAGATAAATAAGATCTTCCGTGTGGGGAGGGGGGGTTAAAGTGACTCCAACATATTTGAATTACTCTTTGGTGGTATGGAGGGATTTAACACTAAATCTATTAGCTAAATGTACTGACCTTCATTCACTCCTGCCTCCCTGACCTTTTTTTTCTGTTTCATGGTAATGTCTTTTTTTTTTTTCTTTTCTTTGCTTACTGTTTAGACAACAGAGGTAATCCAAGGATTAGATAGAATGTGGATTTCAGCATGGTATTAAATATCCCATGTCCCTTGTATGGTGGCATGCTCTCTCTCCCATCTAGGAGGAAGTGCAGATGAACACATGATGAAAACCAGGAAACCAATGTCCTTCCTTAAAGCATTTTTCTTGCTTGAACTCAGCAACAATGCAGATTTCTTTCACAGCAGTTTCATTTGTAATGGTTTTTATATATATTTATTTAATAGGATCTATTTACTGTTCATAAGAATGCCCTGTTCTGTATTTCAGCCATGTACACTATGTGTGAACTGTACACTAAATATTTGTTCCAGAAATGGAATTTCACTGTGCTTGTAAGATGACTGTGTACTGAGTAGAAATCAACAGCACTTGAGCAGGTCCTCTTGTCTCACCAGTGTGACATCATTGACAATGTGACAGTTGTACTGCTATCAGCTTTATTTTGTTGTTGGATATAAATAGTGTTCCCCATGGAGTCTGGAGTCCATGAAGTCTACTACAGTTCCATAAATCTTGATGCTGATCTTGATGAATGTACGTTATGAATAGAGACACGACCATGCATGAATAGAGACTCATACAACTGGTCCAGCACAGCTTGCATTTTAGTGCATGGCAATACAAACTTTGACAAGATAATTTCAGTTTGGGCAGTAACATGCTTATCCAATAGCAGTGAATTTTGTTAGCACTTGCAATCTACTGCAAGATTTGACTACAACCATTGATTAATCAAAATGCTCTGAAATATGAAGACTGGAAAGTACTGGATAATATTGCCTAACCTACTAGACTGATATAGTATAGTATAATATAGTGTAGTTAACTCTGTCCCAGGCTTCACTGCGTCTTCTCCCATGGTGAATCACTACATCTGCATACTGTGTCTACTTTCTGTATTTAAATATACTGCACACACTCTCACAGTGCATACTGCAATATACAATTTATTAACAGAGTAATTTCAGTCACATTTAATTCATGTATTCATACAGAATTCATGTGTTCTAGGTTGCGGCATTTTCAATGCGGTGAGACCTTTCATAGCTAATGTCCCCTGCCAAATAGAAGAAAGGTGATATACAGTAAGTGAGCTTGTAAGTGAGCTTCATTTAATTCACAGTGGGGAATAACAAATTATCATCTCTTCTGGGTAAATATGTGATTTGATCAATATTTACTAATACATTTCTTTTAAATTAAGATTGATCCGGGGTGAAATGCAATTTCATGAGAATATTTCCATCTATTTCATGCTAGAAATTGACTGAGGGCGCTCTTGTAGCTTATCAGGACGACGACTACAGATGATAAACTGTTGATCTCATCAGATAAGGTGCTGGGACTGAACTGGAGCTTCTGTTGTATTTCTGCTTTTCTTCGTTTTGACAGACCAGTCAGAGGTTTTGTAACCTCCAAAAAGGTGTAAGTAAATTCCACCCAGGATTTGAACCAAGTCAACTACAGCAATTTGGTCACAATTGGCCCTCTCACCTCGCAGGTCAACATTGAAGGTGCAATCTTACCTATAGAACCTATAGAACTTCACCTCCACAAGTTCACTTCCTTGTAGGAGTAGAACTCCTCATCACCCATAGTGTGCGCTCTGTTCAAACACATCATGGTGGGAGACCTACTTGGATCTCTTTACCACACAGCCCCTCTGTGCTCAAGACATAGTTGAGTGCAGCATGACGCCTACTCCTTCGTCTATAAGATTGCTCAGTTAATTGTGGTGCTGAGGGGGCTAGCCACCAATTTGTCTGAAGGTTATGCATCATCAGATTTAGACTTGAATCAAGCATGAATCAGACCTGGAGAGTAGCGACAAGTTATTAAAATGGGGCACTTTTCCCCCTTTTTCAAGAAACAACACAGGGATCAAATTAAACTATCATTATGCTCTTCTGTGCTTCCACGGTAAGAGTGGCTTTTACTGTTCTTGGGATAAAATTAGACCTCAGGTCTTTAATCGCACTCTGAGGGCCACTTCAAAGTTGGTCTGATAAGGAAATGATGGTTAATCAAAGTTTTTCTTTTCTTGCAGAACTTTGAAAATGGTGAATGTGAAATTAACTTTCCCAGGAACAAATGCTCTACATTATGTCAAAAAAGGATTGTTTTTGTATATATGCAGGATTCCCCTGCAGTGCGCTGTTACGCATGTGATGGCTGTTACTGTTTTAGTCCTAAACAAGTACTTTTTTAAGATAGTGTTGAGGAGTTACAGAACTGTGCATCTCATTCTCGTATCTACAATTAGCACAAGAAAAATGGATGGCAAACATACAGTGTATCAGTGGTTCTGACTTACGGGAGGGATATTTCAATTATCTAGTATTGAAGTATCTAGCAATCTTATCAATCTAATTATCTATTTCAACAGGCTTTCATTAACCATTGAATTTTTAAACAACTTTTTCAGGGATGGGATTATAAAACTGTTTGTATGACAGTACTTTCCAGTGTTACGTACTTTGTAAGCTTACGGGCTAACTTAGTAGTGCTTGTTGCTAAGGAACAAATGTATCTGTAGTATTATCCATAACAAAGGTATTTAGATACAGTACATAGGTAGCCAGATTTAGTAAATCATGTATCAAGGGTCAAGTCCTCGTGGAGTATTTCCAATTTATGCTACTTCATACTTTATACTCTGCTATATTTATTTGACAGCTTTAATTAGTAGTTACTTTATAGATGAAGATTACATTACGTAAATACGCATCCATTTCAATAAATGTTCAAATGGTCTAATACATCACCAAAAAAAAAGGATTAGAGGATTAGAGGAAAAGTCCCAAAACTGAAAGCAGATTTGTCTTCTTTCCTCTCCCATTAATCATCTCATGACCCCTCCGATTTATCTGGTGCCCCTGTATATCAAACTGTATATAAAGTAGTTCAAACTAGCTCCACCTCCAGCAGCTACTACAGTAACATGCTAACACACTGATGCTTTAGTATAACTAATCCAATGGTGTCATATATAATAATATATCAGTCAGAGGGACCAGACCAGTACTTTTACTTAAGTAGGATTTGTCATGTAGGACTTTTACTTGTAATGGAGTATTTTTACATGGCTGTATTGGCACTTTTACTTAAGCAAAGGGTCTGAATACTTCTTTCACCACTAGTTGTTTATACATATGTTATAAGTATGTAATAAGCAAAAGATACAAAATTCATAATTCAAAACAACATATTTTCTTACGTTTATGCAAAATATAATTGGAGTGTAATTTAAAAAACAAAGATGTACATTTTAAACACTGACAACCATTTCATAATCATTCTATTGAAGATTTTTTATACCGTCACAGTAGTCATCATATCAGACAGTGCCCAGAGTCCAACTTCAGAATTGTAGGTGGTAACAGCTCATTTGACACACTATTTAACTGCAATGATTACATACATTGTGAGACAACTGTGCTGGAAAATACTGATAATGATCACATGATATGTTATACTTATATATGTTATACACTGACAAACATAACCATTTCTGTGAGGATATTACAACTGATATGTTTTTTTTTATGTTAATGTGATAATTAATGGTTCCTCGAAAGTGGTCACAACACATTTTTGAACCCTCATTAAGTATACAAACTTGTAATTAAAATAAATATTTAGGTTAAGAATAAGCATAATTTAGATTAAATCAATTAAACACAGATGTTGACTGTTTATTCTTCCTCAGCTTCAATGTCAGGTTCACTAATGTCACTGTCTAGAGCAGAAGACATGAGCACACATGACAGTATCTGCATGAAAATCTCTGTCTATTGTTCTCTGAAACATGACCTTCAGATAATGGGTTGAGCAATTGTCTTACCAACCTATTTGATGGAGATCTAATCAATTAGTATGCCATCCCTGTGGTTTGAATTAGGATAATGTATATACCATAATTTGCATAAAACCATTAGAAAATGGGGTTGATCAGTTTAGAACCACTTTGACCTTAGCTGAATCATTAGGGCCATGTTTTCTCCTCATTGTGACAGTATGAGTCTTTTTTTGTGGCAATGTGGTAAGATTGGGATCATTAAGTAGAGGACAACAGCATAGATCTAGTAAGTGAGCAAGGGATCTATGGCTCATTCTCCAAAACATTTCCACTTAACAAAACACTTAAGATGAAGCACTTTATTTTGCATTGCCCTTGTAAAACAGTGTTAAGTGTTACACACTAATTATCAGTGAATGACACTAGTCTAGTCTAGACTTAAGGACTGTGTTACTTCCACCACCTATTTCTAATTCTAAAATCAGATTAATGTCATTACTCACTATTGTCACACTGTTCAAAGTGATATAAAATGTGGTCTAGCTATTTTAAAATGATGTAAAACCTCTAGGGGAAAATATATTATACGTCTGTCATAATTCCTGTGGAAAAGAAAGTGTGTGTGTGTGTGTGTGTGTGTGTGTGTGTGTGTGTGTGTGTGTGTGTGTGTGTGTGTGTGTGTGTGTGTGTGTGTGTGTGTGTGTTTGGGGAATATGGCTGGGACCTTGCCCAGAGTATTTGCTTGGTGTGAATTTGGCAGGAATTGATTTCACGGGCCTGGTCTATCTGAACCCTGCCAAGAAATGGCTGCTGTTCTGGCCTTTGCCACATGTTTCAAGCTCCAATGTTTTTGACGTGGTTGTTCACTCCGCCAACACCATATTGCTTTTCTCATTCCACTGTAATGTTCTACTTAGACATAAAGTCTCATCATCTGGATGGAATATGTGGACTTTAGAGCATTCAAGGAAGTGAGGGAACCGATGGAGACCACACAGTGAGTAGGAAAATAAACATTTTACAAACAAAAGTTTTTATGAACTGAAAATATAAGCTATAAAGCAAAGTCCTTAGCAAGCCAAACACCAGCACTAAGTTGCAATGCCTGCAGGATTGATCCACACCAGCACAAAATTGCATCTGCGTAGGAAAATAAATAAAGGGATTAAAGCATGTATAATCTGATTAAGGAAAGTAACTGTTTGCCTCAACAGTGGCTTAAAAGACTTAACTCACTGAAAGGCAATGTAGAGGACTCAAACAGACAACATTCAAGACTCAGAATACTGACACTTACTGAGATGGAATTTGACCTTTTCCATGGAAATAGGTGAAGTGTGAACAAAACAACAGCCAACTGTTAATTAAAATAGTGTTGAGGTCCAGGCACAGGAGAAAAAGATAGCTATTTTGGTTTTATTTTAATGTAAGGGAGGTAAATGTCAAATATACAACAATGAATCACCTGCAAATAACCTTTTCTTTTCAGAAAAAAAAACATTTAACATGATATGGTAAGGCATTAAAGTGCAACATATATTACACAAGGATGCTCATTTCAACATGTTTAAACACAGCAAATATAATCCTAAAGCAGGGCCTCATTCATTGACAGGCTGAAGAACAGACCCGTAGAGATTACCCCTGCAGTCCCCGCACCGGGTAATTTTTCAATTTGAATTACATGGGATGCACACTATGGTCTTATTGTCTTGTCTGTGTTTCCAGAGTTGATATAGAAATAAAGAAAAATATATTTAATTGTGCTTTCTTTGTTAGCTAGGTTAGTGACGTGACAACATAGGTCAGAAGGTCACAGACCGGCGCACCCGCTGCAAATAGGGAGCTTGAGTTTTGATATCTTGCCTATATGGGGGGGGGCTCACGTGTTTCCGTTACGGTACGGCTGAAAAATCATTATTTCCAGTAGCTCTCGGAGACATTAAGCTTCACTGTATTTTGACCTTGAGCCTTACCTAGAACACAGGCATGGTTGGGCACCAGGAAAGGTATTTACATTGTGTGCTGTTGAATGTGAATTTGTCTGGCTAATCCAATTATTGAACTTGACTTTGTCACGAAAGACGGATTGATCAATTTGTGTGCTCTCTCTTGTAACTAGTTACACTTCGATACACAGTGTAATGGCTTGACAACATTCCCGCACTGCCAGTCACCGCAGTGAGAATCAGCCTGGATATCAGTTACTGTCATCTGTCAAAATGCACCGGCGTAAATGTGCTGTGAAAGCACAATTTGAAATAACTCCCCCCCCCCCCCCCCCCCCTCTTGCATGGAGTGAAGCTTTTTTCCAACTTTTCAAAAATCCATGTTCGACTGTTGCTGAATAATAGATGTGAAGTCTCCAAACACTGTCCACTGGTGGAATCCCTTGAAGTTTGTAAATACATTTAAATTCACTTCCACAGTCACAGTTGTCTCAACCCCAGTACACAGCAATTCAGTTCAATTCAGTGCAGGTAAATGTTTAATGACTTGATCAGGTCCGTTCATACTTCATACAAAACACACTAGTGTCCACTGTGCAACAAGTGGCCAAGAACCAGATCAAGATTAAATCTGCTACGCATACTTACTGTGGTGGACCACCACACCACAGCCATACCAAGTCGATATTTGTTATGTGGAACACAGACGAAATTGTGTTGTGTGATTTTGCCCCACCCACCACTGTCTTTGGCAAGAGTAGATCCACAACAGTGTGAGACATGGTGCTGCCTCATCCCCAGCACAGGAGCTCTCTCTCTGTAGGAGGAGGGTATAAGTCATCTGAAGGACTTCATGTTTGACACATTAAACGTGAGAAAGAAGAAGCCAGCAGGTCAAATGGATTTTCATCACACAGTTTATACAGCAGTCAAGAGTGGGCATGGGTAGAATGGGGAGTGGGAAGATTCACTGTACCTCGACTGAGAGATGGCAAAGAGGGAACAGAATAGGAGGAAGAGTTGAAAGAGAGCTGAAAGCTAGGCATGATTGTCTTGTCTTGTCTAGTTTTTTTTTGTTTTTTTTTCATTTACTGATCACTCAGCTGAGGTAATCAATTTCAGACACTGGGCAAACAGAGTGTCCATCCAGAGCAGGGTATCCATTAATTGTGTGTGTGTGTGTGTGTGTGTGTGTGTGTGTGTGTGTGTGTGTGTGTGTGTGTGTGTGTGTGTGTGTGTGTGTAAAAGAGAGTGAGTGGTGGCAGGGGGTGAGGGGTAGTGTAAACATGTCTGCTTGTAATAAATGGACACACACCAGGATGTGATGTTATTTTTTATGTGATCTTCAGAAGCCCTGGCAAGCATTGTGTGCACAGGATACTTGAGTGATTTTACATGAACATCCTCATCGGTGAGAGGGTAGGCTGAAGGGGTCATCAATAACCAAGGAACAGTAGGCAGGTAAATGTATGCCAGGTCTCTGATGAACAAATACCAAAGTTGGGATGTCATCAGGCAGGTTGTGGAGATACAATCAATTGTGCTTGATTGATTAGAGATATGTTTTGGGGACTCCCCTTCGGTTTGCCTTTAGAAAGGATAAAAAAAGAAAACATCCTGCCTATCCATATGTGAATAGATAGAACAACTACAGAAAACCACTGGACAAACATAGACCAAAGGCATGCATGCTATATAGATGTGGACAGCTATTGTCTTGTGACCTGTGCCGCTCAGTCAAAAGCACTCATCCACTGCACATTGGATATTTACAGCTCACTAGCCCCCTACCATAGGCTGGCATGATCGATATGCCCCTCTTTAGTTGCTTCACCTCACAGCTGTCTGGTAGAGCTGTCTGGGGACTGGATGATGAGCTGACGAGATGAAAGGTAAACAAAGTCAATATGTGAAAGGTGAACTTAAGGACTCACTGTGCTGACACGTGTCCCTCTTGTCTTCCACTGACTTCTCCTTACTAGTCTCACTCAGTCTCAATCCTAACTCTAAGCAGAGAGGACAGAAAAACAAAAACAGCATGAGGAACTATGTCTCAACTATAATCATTCAAATCAGTCTGTGCAACACGCACAGGGAAAAAAATATTTGGCACGTTAAGTGGCATTATGTAGTAATTGTACTTCAGGGTTAGGGTTAGGATAAGCAGTTTTACCTTCAAACAACAGCTTAAAAAAAATTGGGACGCTACAATGACTTTTAATATGGAGAATCGCCTCCGTGCCATTGCCATACCAGCGTCCGTAGGCATATTACTGCGTTATGTAGGTTTGCCTGAAGCAGCCCAATTTCTACTGTCTGCCGAACTTGTAAGTAGCTTATTTGCCGTCTTGCTTTGTCTTGTGTTGCACTTGCTTGATGTTTGACTGTGTTAGGACAGTTGTTGACTAACTAGTTTGTCATAGTGTCAAAGTAAGCACATTTCAAGAGGTTTCGCTAGTTTTAGCCGCTAGCATCTCGTTGGCGATTAGCAATTCCTCCATTATGCTGCTTTAATGATCTGTCTTCAGTGAGGATAGAAACACGAACATCGTCATTGTGGGCACGAGATTTCAATACAATCAAAAGTGTGCCATGTGGAAGGTTCAATACAGACACCAAAAGCGTGCCGGCATTTGAGGGGGGCGGGGTGGGGGTGGGGGTGGTATCTGCTTGGGGCCAGCCAGATAGAGAGGTAGAGCTACAAAAGGAAGGGGGGCAGATTCATTCATACACGTATCAGGATAAGCATGCTAGCGTACATGTGGCAAATTTAGAATGTAATTCATGTTTCCATTTTTATGTCTCATGCTGGCTTGCATTACTGTTATCATTCTTGTCCGTGTGTTATGTTGTAAAATGCCTGTGTGTTAGCTCTGTGTTATTTAGTGTCTTTGTGTCGTTACCATCTGTGTCATGTAGAGAATAGACTACCCTCCTGTGTTCCCAGTCAGTATCAGTGTTTCCTGTCTGAACGTTGTGTGCTGCATAATGAAAGGCTCGAGGCCAAAGAAAACCTGCGTCTTGTCTCTGCTATAACAAAACTAAACTTGTATGACATAAGACATACAGTTTCTTTCACTGTCGGTTTCGTGAAAGGTTGTTGATATATTTGAGCTCAACAGCCAATGAAATTACACCCCTCTGTTTCATGCTCCTGGCTGATTGGCTGGGATTGCTTATGGCCACTACGTTTGTTTCCCAATTATTGAGCCAGGGCTGTGTAAGAACACTGGAGTTTTTGCACAAACACTAAACACACAGCTAGAGGACCATGAGGGGCAATACGCCCAATTTGATAAAAAGGGTATGGGATTAGAATTGTGGACTGTACCTTTAACTGTCTATGTGGAGATGTTATAAAGGCACTAGACAGCAAAATGTTTAATTGAGTGTTGCGATGTTTACCAGACAGTATATTGCTCTGAATTTCAGGGAAATGGTAAGTTTTGAAAAAATCTCACATGGATAACTTTGCTCGCCAAGTGTTATGATTACCTGATGTTTATCACAACAGCTGAAAATCAAATGTCCTTGCTCTTGAAGGTGTTGGTACAGTGCAGGCCTTATCAGTTCACATGATTTGGAGTCACCTAAGGGACTCAATGTTATCAGGAATGCAACAAGATAGGACAATGTCTGCAGGTGTACAAACATGGTACTCAAACATTAATTTCAGAGTAAAATGAACACACTTTGTCTTAGTTGTAAGTGGCTTGTTTATTGAGCTAGTTGACATTCAAATGTTATTGAAAAGTTTGGGAAGGTTACAAAGAGGGAAGATCACCTTATTTTTTATTCACTAATGGATAATGGATTCAGTAGATCAGATCCATAAAACACCTTTGTGCCACTGGCATGCACAACGACCAGAAAAACTTCCATATACCTTCGGAGAAGATCGCTCAGAGTCAAACGATTATAAATGAGAATCAAGAGGGAGATTTCCTCTGCAAATCTGTCTTCACTCCCCCCTGCCCCCCCCCCCCCCCTCTCTTTCTCTCTCTCTCTCTCTCTCTCTCTGTCTCTGAAGAATAAACATTCGCATAAGCTGAGCCTGCATGTTTTGTCGGTGTGAAATTAAGGACTGGTGACAGAGCGGTGGGCATTGTGCGGTGAGCTTTTGATCGTATATTTCATTATCATTAGGACGAGCCGAGCTTGCATTCCCCTCTTGGCCCCTGCTCCTGTGTTGTTTATGCCCACTGCTCCCCACGACAGCTGGAAATAAATGAAGAAAAAGGAATTCCGGAGTGACTCTGAGAACAGACACTTGGTAGAATCTGCTGACTTTTTTTTTTTGCCAGGAAAGTCTTTTTACCCCCCCTCCCTCTCCAGCCCCTCCATTTCCTTCATTTAACCATTTATCACGGCCAACCACTGGTTACGTTAATTCCCATCACGGTAATAGAGTTTTCCATGATTAATCTCACACCAATTTTACTCCACATCCAGCAGCATCACTGCAGTCACTTATTTCATTTGAGAAACGATCTGAGAGAAAAACCTGAAATAACAAATGTGTTTCCCTTTGGGGTGAAAACAGCATCAGTCTCTGAGCGTGTCTCAGAATCCCAGAAAACTTCTTGACATTACATTACATTGACAATATTACACCATATCAACTGTGAACTGTGTGTTGAATAATATTTGACATTTAATATTTGTAATCAATGTTGAATTCAATTTAGATTGATGTACAGTTCCACAGAGAGTCATCCATGACTGGGTATGTGTATAACAGTGGTTGACAACATACACGTACTGGTTTCACAAAAATAAACTCAATGTACTTGGGACATGTATTCATGGCATAACATAAAAACTGACATATTTCCTCTTCCTTATCTGAAGACCAAAAGATGTTCTTGGATAAAGTAGTGGTCTTGCCACCTGGAGAGCCAGACTGGTCGATTTGTCAACCAATGGTCCAGGACAAGGTCAAATGGAGGAAAAAGAGGCTGGTAAAGATTCTGCCAACAAAGGCAGCTTTTCTGAAGCTTCTTGTGTAGTTCTGTTTGCCCTTCAACCTGGTACCATGCACACACACAAACACACACACACACACACACACACACACACACACACACACACACACACACACACACTGATGGTGAAGACATATAATGGTATGCATGGCTTATTTTAATGGCAATGCATTCATAAAGACGGCATTTCATCATTGTCTTTATGACAAGTATACAATAGACATGTGCCCTTTATGATTCAAGACGTTAATGAATTAATAATGAGTAATTTGATGATAATCTGAGCCTGGAAAGGTGAAGCAATGTTAAACTATTAAACAAACCCACTCAAGAAACATTCCACACTTCCTTCCCACAAGCACACAGCTAGAATAATAACATGTCATAGCTGTATATCTTTCCATCTCACTTAAGAGCAAAATTTGTCAAAATGAATGACTACCAGTATGACAGATCACTGACCTAGAAACAGTTCATTTCACAGATGAGATATGAAATAGCACAGTGATACAAAAAGAGGCAAGCCCACTCGAACAGGTGTAACCCATTTTATTTCTCTGGAACGTGTTGGCATTGGCACTAACTTTAAATGCCTGTTTTTACTACACCTGTGATACGCACAGATATGTGCACAGTGCCTTATTCTTAGTGGTTACAATGCAACGATGCTAAAAACATACTTCTGTTCAGTGCATCATCCCTCATCATTTCAGACCCTCTCTCTGTCTTTCACAGATGCATTAAATGACCTAAAGGTGAGCGCCCAGCAAAAGCACACCACATTTGCTGATGTCTGGATCAATGGTGAGTCTAATCTGCTTTGATTTTTCAGCTAAGCATACACAGTGAATGCCATTATCTCAAAAGAGCCTACCGTGCAAAATTGTTATTCAACACAGAAAAACACATTTTCACAGCCAATCAACCCCTTCCCCCATATCCCCTTTTGCAGCAGGCCATACCTTTTCTTTACATTTCTGATGTCAGACTCTTATATTAAAATTAAATGAAGCTGTAGCTAGAGAAAAAAAATATGGAGGAACCAAACACCACAACAATGGCTGTTTTCCCCTCTAAGACTGTTGGATATGCATGGCAGACAAAGCCCAACCCCTACATGTATGATTTACAGGGAAATGTGGATGGTCTCTCAATGCACTTTTAAGTTCAATGTCATCCAACAGTTAATGTCCCAGGGGCTTTGGTATGCATTCTTAATAGCACGGTTCATCATCGCCGAACATTGTGATAAAGTGGGAAACATTACGTTTCATTCTCTTTTATCTGTCTTTCACTACCTTGGGAGTCACAGGACTTGCATGATAAAAGAAAAATATTGAGGAAGAAAGGTTTTTGGAGCTCTGGTGTTTTATGGGGGATGGGGGATGGGGTGGGGTGTGGTGGGGGTGTGGGGGGGAGAGTGTGGCAGACGTTCCAATATGTCCAGCATTCCTCTAGTAGTTACAATTCTTTTCAAGTACCCTGCCTTTGCTGTTCTTCAACAGAGCATAGCCTTAGACCCAAACAAAAGGTTGGAGGTCTGCTTATATGCATGTAGGAATTTGGCTGGAATAACCTCCACTGCTATGGATGAACATAGATGGTTTCATATTGTACTTTCTGATGTGTATGGCTTTTTCAGAGGGCTTGTAAACAGATATTTTAAAGTATAATGCAATATATTCCTCATTATGACACTGAGCACAACCAGAGGAAGAAGCAGATCCCTGCTGGTATGAGGATCCACTGAGATATACAAATGTCATATGACATATACACATACATATGATCTGGGCATGAATCCCCCAAATCCAGCATGCAAATATATCAGAAGGAAGCACTTTACTCCCCTATAAAATGTATGGAATTACAGATAAGATTGCTACTAAACTGTTGTTGACAAATGCATATTTCATGTAAATTAAAGTCATCAGAAATAAACCATACATCAACCATAAATTAAGTTTGGAGTTACAAATACATTCAGGCTTTACATTGGATAAAACCTCAAGGTTCCTTTTCCTTAACTGGTAAAATGATTTGTAACCAATGCAAATGCCTTGAACTGTGTGCTCCTTGGGTTCATTGTTAGTCACGTAGGTCAAGGGTCGTGACTCTGGAAAAACAATATGCACACATTTCCAATTACAAATATGTGACAAACATCTCTTGACAGATACAAAGTGGCTATGAGGATGCTCAGAAGAACAAACCCTAATGAGCAAAAAATGAACGAGTCATTTAAAGGTCAGACCTCATCATATGCACTGCCCAGAGGCTTCCAGAGAGCCACGTTATGGTACGGATTTGCAGTGGTTCGTTTAAGAAATGCCTTTTGATCTTTTGTCTACTGTACAACCCTTTTATGATTAAAACCATCCATGTTCTTTCTTTCTTTCCCCTCTTCAAGACTGCTGTTTGTTTAGCTGTTCAGATGTCAACACTTTGCTTCTACTTGGGCTCCTGCATGCACCTCTGCATGATCACAGAAGAATGAATGCGCCATCTTTCTGATAAAGCATTTTCTGACTGCCAAGAGCCACAGCACCTCCAGTGTGGCTCTTCTCTGGTACCGAAGGCATGCATACATAACTCCACAACAATGTCCTTTTTGTATGCCAGGCGAATAAATGTAAAATACATACAGAGCTGCAGAGGTGAAGTGACTGCCAAGATGAGCTCCCTCTCCAATTTCAGCTCATGAGGATCAAACATGAAGACTCTCTGTCATTACAAAGCGGTGGCACACAAAGCTGGTGACGCAGTCGCCTCGGCACGTACCGTACGAAACCCTGAGAGGTGAGCGGTGCCGCAACGGGCCGCTGTATTATCTCCCGGCTAGCACGTGGCAGAGCCGCCGCCGTCGCCTCTCTCTCTCTCACAGGCCCGGCACGTGTTAAGCCATTCCATTCTCTATTGGCCTCAGAGACAGGGACAGGGACAGAGAGAGAGAGAGAGAGAGAGAGAGAGAGAGAAAGAGAGAGAGAGAGAGAGAGAGAGAGAGAGAGAGAGAGAGAAAGACGGGGGATCCAGGGGCAGAGAAAGGCGCTCTGCTGTCCCGGCGGCCTTCAAAGGCACGTCCAAGACATCTGAAAGTTTTAGAAACAGCAGATCAAAGGGCCCCTCACCTTGTGTTAATTAGAGGGTGGCACGCCGCTAATGTGGCTCGCCAGCCAGAGAGACGCGCAGATGGGGGAACGAGGGAGAGAGGAAAAATGAAACATGATGAAAAAAAATGTCTTTGGGAACAAGTAGCTTATTATCCAAGCGGACTTTCTCTCTCTCTTTCTATCTCTCTCTCTCTCTCTCTCACACACACACACACACACACACACACACACACACACACACACACACAGACCAAGTGACCTGATTCATCCACTTACAAGTTCCCCCACACGAGTGTGCATGCAGACATGCAGCATCCATAATCTTTTGAAGTGAATGAGATGATGAGATTTACTTCTCCTGCATATTTTCATATTTTTCTGTAGATGCACACTGTGACTGAAGAGCACGGTACATTGCTTCACACTTCACAGATTCCTTTTCTCTGCCTTCTGTGCTTCACATAAACATTGCTGTGTGCTTCACACCGAATTATCCGGTAGCACGGTAGTATTTGTCATCTCAGATTGACTTCTCGCCATGTGAAGTGTCAATACGCCCGTACCTGACATTCAGCCACTGAGGAGCTGGTGGCTGACGCTGACTAAAGTCGACTGAACAGACAGAGGAGACGGGACAGACACATGGTGGAATCCACTGGTATGGCAAATATTTGATGATGTGATTTTCAATGGATTGAAGAAAGGGTCGTTGTTGACTTTCTCTCTCTCTCTCTTTCCCTCTCTCTTTCTGTCTCTTTCTCAGTCTCCTCCCTCCTTTGTACTCTCAATCTGTCTCTCTTCTTTCTTTCTTTCTTTCTCCCTCAATCAGAACAGTACACACATAGAGACTGCAATGTTTAATTAAAATGTAACACAGGAATTTACTTTTTTAAATCATCTTTCCCCATTTTTTTGTGAGGCACTTTGCCCATTTGTGAGAAATTAATTATGTTTTTCAAAATCTTTGCCAGCCTGACTGTGCCACATGAAAATGTGAAAATGTGTCATTTACTTCAAATAAAGGACACACTGTATGTGAACTAGTATTACTGAATGACACACAATAGGTAAATGCACGCTTTATTTTATCTGACAGCAGTCAGCGAAATGTACTACTGTTTGTTCAGAATGGATGAGGCGTGTGTAGACTAAAATCCTCTGAAAGCCTAATGCCTCAGCCTAAAATGCCTGATTTCAACTCCACAAAGGAAATATTTTATTTATTCATATGTCTTTTGTGCAAGTAGAGTTTCAGCTCTTAAAGTCCAAATCCTTAACCTGAATCATTTACTCAGGTCAAAACACACATTTCCAAAATATCCTATGCACCCTCTGCAGTGGCAGATTGATCATTTCTTTTACTGGGGTGCCAAAGGGGTGGCAGAGAATTTCCCTGGGGTGACATTGTTATACACCCCTCCCTGTGCTTTGGCATGTGAAATTAGCCAGTTATGTTAAGGCAAAAAGAACATTTCTATTACATTTTTTGACCTTTAGTCAGACCTTTAAGCTGACCTTATACATAAATATATCATATATGCCTTACTGCTGATAGATAGCGTTGGAAGTAGTTGAGTATTGAATATTTATGAATTGTAGTGTTGACTTGAGTGAGTGATGAGGACAAAGGCCTCAGGTACGGTTCAGTGGTTGACGGAGTGTGTTGCCTAAGGGGAACAGCCTAATCAGCAGGGTATTAGGAGGTGTTACTACTCTCCCCACACCAACAACACCCCAGGGACTCAGGGACTGGCTAGGGCTCAGGAAGTCCTCCTTAACTGTAATCAATGGGCAACTCAATGACTCTCTCAAAAATCCCTCTACACAACTGACTAGAATCTTGAGCATCTTCATACCTAACCCCACATATCTCACCTCTCTATTACATATAAATAACTGAACTATCTAATTCCCTGATTATTCCCACCTCAATAACTGTCACAAACTGCCATCACTGCCAACTGACAAGACATGGGGAGCAGGCGTGAGGGGCATCTCACACACACACACACACACACACACACGCGCACTGGACAGACAGGGTTATGAAGGGACACAGAAAGGCAGCATTAATATATAGGTAAACTACAAAAATGAAAAAATAAAATACACCTTCCTCTGGCACATGTGAGTTTCTTGAGGGTACATCATGTGGCTGCCCATCTGCTCCTATCTCCTCCTCCCTCTCATCTCGTCCCTCTCTTCCCATGCACTCAGGCTGGTGAAACTAGCTGGCTATCTATGTAGCTTTAATGTTACTTTTCTGTCATTCAGGAGTTTTTGACACAGCTTTCCAATGGATTGGTGTAGTAGGACTTATTTGTGTGTGTCCTTGCTTGTTTCACAACATGGTTTTCAGTCCACTACATTCTGCTAGCTTTCATGGGTCGAACTTCACACGAAACGGCTTATAGCAGAGTTTCCATCTGTGTGCACTCACCTCCATCTGCAAAAGCGGCAACCACAGGCTGCAAGCAGTGCGTAGGACGTAGCAATGTTTTCATAGATGTTCGCATCTAGGTTGCATGTACTGTACGTTGCTCTCACGCTTTTGATTGATTAATGCTTGTATCCATACACAAGAATGATAAACATTTACTTGGCTGGTTGGCGTTTAGTCACTAGGCACTTTAGTCAATGGCATTTAGAAGGGTTGTTTTAGGTGTATGGGGGATTCTGGAATGAGGTGGCAGTTGGGGTGGCAAGCTCCTTTACCGCGGTGGCAGCTGCCACCCTTTGCCACCACCATAGATCCACCACTGTTAGCAGTCTTCATTTTTTTTCTTTGCCAACCGCCCTCCCACTAGGACTGAGAGCACTCCAAATAATGTGTTTTCCAAGAGTGAGGCGCTTTCACATCATTTCCTCTCACTTAAAACACATTTGCGCTCTCCTAAGAAAAGAAAATGCAAAAGAGTGACTTCCAAGGCAATGGAACTAATGAATAGGCGTCATTTAATTATGATTACATTTCTTCTTTTTATCAGCCACATCAAGGCTCTTTTAATCAGTCTCAATGTCATCTCACCATGGCTTCTTCTGCATTTGATTGTGCATGTTAATTTAAAATTCAGACAAATCAATGCGCCCTGAGCTGTAGCCCTCTGCTATGAACAAACTGCAGAACAGGGCAAGGCAGTCGATAAATTGTCCTCCCAGGTCCTGCTCTCCCGGTGGTACAGGGCAGCAAAGATGAACCTGGCACAAGCTTGCCTGCTGCGTTTCACTCGTGCATTATGCTGACAGTCAAACGCCTCTGTGTTGAGAGACCTACTAAACTTTATTTGGCCAGTGTACGCAGACGATCGTGGTCAATTTCATCATAACCAAAAAAAAAAAATGTATCGTACCAACGTTGATCCATAAGAGGAGTTAAGAGCTCTTGGAATATATCATCACAAATTGTGTTTCATTCTGAGGAGGAAGAGTTCTAAAGGCTCGCCGTCTGTATCGCTGCTGGAGTTTAAAAATGATCTGATCCGCGAGGTCAACATGGACACTGCGATACATCAATTTGAATGTCTCTGAATATAAATGAAGCAGGGCTCCATTCCTCAATTGCAAACGATCAAAATGTGCCTCTTAGTGTAATTACTTGGGTTTTTACACATCAATTAGCAATACAATTAGGCACTGATGTGATTAATTGCACGGTTAAGGAATCGAGGAGCAACTGATCTCCCTAATAATGAACTGTCAGATTGTAGGGATTGGCCCCCTGCTGATATAAGACAGACCAAGGTTACCTTACAACTCCCGCTAAATCATTGTTTTGTTAGGCCTATATCCACTGTGAAGCACTGGAGTAGTCATCTTTCAGCTTTCATGCCCGTAATTGTAATATGAATCCACAGATAAAGTAGATTACATGCATATAGGGAAATGTGTGCTCACTTTGAATAGTGCACTTACGGCAACTGCAGTATGGGTAGAGAGTAGAGAGTAGAGAGTTTGCCTTGGAATTTGAACTAGATATGAAAGAATCTACCTATAAATACATTTTCTATCTATCTATCTATCTATCTATCTATCTATCTATCTTTCTATCTTTCTTTCTTTCTTTCTTTCTTTCTTTACTGCATAAATGCACTTAGCTAAACTTACAAACGTAGAAAAGTGTTGGTTCGTGTAACTTTTTGTAACACTTTTGTAAGTTTAATGTAAGAGACTCAGTTTGAGCAAACATTTGCGATCCCTGTCTCTTACAGAGTTTCACAGAAGTGTTTAAACCCCTGATTTTGACATGGTTACTGGGAGAGCTTCTTCAGTATAGCTCAAGACGTTATATGCAGCTTTTCATTTTGCTTTCAGGATCATAAATAACTTATGGTGCTTATTATGCATGCATAATTTAATTTTAGATTTGATTCCAAAGCTTCAAAATTTCCAGCAATTCCAATTATCTCAAGAGGTTTCATATACACACTGTTTGCCATGCTCTGTGGCTCTTAAATGTCTGTAATTCAGTCATTAAGCATTTATACCACCATTTAGAGAAAAGCACAATGGTCATCACATTGACAGACATTTCAAAATGTACATGGGATATTTGAAGTTTGAGGTGTCAAAATGTGTCTTTTTAAAATACTGCATTATTAATGCATATTGTATCATACATAGGATACATTGAGGTAGAGGTGGTCTATGTAAGAATTATTCACAGCACAGCCATGATGTGCAGTCTGTGTGGACATGCTCAGAACGTCACTAGCGTTACAGCTCTAGCTTAATATAGTGCTTTAAAAGCCCAGCAAGGCACAGGAGGAGAGGGGGAAAAAAACACTGCAATCAAGCTGCCTCTTTTCCAGCAAGTCTACCCTTTCTTCTCAGTCCCAAATATCATTCTTATAGCACTCCTCTGCACACTAGAGTTAATGGAGATCAGAATCGTCTGGGATCCCCTGTGATTACTGAAAGGAAGATATGGGCTTGGCACACAGCTGTGCAATATTTAGTTCTTAAAGTCACCCGCAGGTCTCACAAACCTTTAGAAATACTTCGAGAATGAAATATTTTATATCAGGAATCAGTGATGGGCTGGATAGAGAGAAGGGCCACTGTGGAATTAAACTAATCTAGAAGTGATCTAATGAATCAGACATTACTGTATGTGAGTTCAGTCGAATGGATGTAGGCTCGCCTTCCAAGGATGTAGTGAAATGCTTACATAAGGCATAAACAAGATGCAGTACGTGAAATAGAATATAACCAGCATTTTACATCATAAAACTGAGCCAATGACTTGAAAAAACAGCAAAATAATTAAGGAAATTCACAACATCTTAGAAATCTGTTAGAAATGTGTGTGATTGTGTTACTTTGATTTATATAGTATATTATTGTACAACTGCTTTGTGGTGCATTACTGTAAATCACAAATGCATTATGGGAAATTGTACATAAATGAAACATGTATCTTACTGTAGAACAGATAGTCCTGCATAGTACTGTGAAAAGCTTTCTCTAGGGCAGCGGTTCCCAAACCTTTCATGGCAGGCCCTCTCTTGACAATGAGTTGGTTCAATGGTTGCTCAGGGTTCTTATTTCGTTTTTCGCTTATATTCACAAAGCATTTTGTCTTACCACTAAAGGTTTTATGCAAAATCCATTTTACAAAGCTGCTGAGACCAACTTTGACTAAGGAAAAACAAGAACTCCTAAGCTAAGAGAACGACTCCGTTGCTATGGCTGACAAGTCTCATGCATGAGTTTGCTTTCGAAGACCTTGGTGATTTGGTTGCTGAGTGACAGGTATGTGCCTTTGGAACTAAAACAGAGACTTTAACTTTAGCATTGAAAAAGACAAAATCGGCGTTCATATAAAAATAAAAAAAGTTTTAAACTAAACTGAAAAATAGAACATTGGCACTGAAAAGATGTTTTGATGTTTTTTTTATTATTCTGCTTTTTCAATGACAATAGTGTGTGTACACTGGGGCTACATTAATTTTACAATCAAGCGTTCTTTCAATTCATTGTCTGCACTGAGTGGGCTGTTTTGGTATGATGACGTCCCTTACAAGCTCCATAGGCAAATGATTCCCTTGTGATTGATACGGTATCTTTTACAGTAACTCTGCTTCTGCATTCCAAAACATTGTAACATGGAATGATAGAAACTGCTTTTTTCCTGCTAGTTTTGGAGTTGGTCTCAGTGAGTTAGGAGTCCTCTCGACTACTTCTTTGTTCTCCCAGACTCTTTAGCAAAAGGGGCTTTGTGAATTACTCTTAGTCCCCAGTTTTGGACTGACACACCGAAATTAGCAAGTTAGGAGCTGATTTTAGCCTTAAGGGCCCAGGTCAGGGTGGAAGGCAGGGATAAGGCAATGGTTAAGCTTATGGTTGAGGTTTGTGTGGGATTAGCCTAGTTTAGGTCATTGAGGTCTAGTTGGGAGTCCTAAAGTGGTTTACTATCTGCTGACTTGTAGTGTGGAGTCTAAGAAGTGTTAGTCTTACTGTAAGTGCAAATCTTACTGATGTTTTTTGCATACTCATGTGCATCAAGGAAATGCATTCAGAAAATGTGTTATGTTTGTGAAAGACAAAAATCTGTTAGGATTTCGTCTTTTTATTAAGTCACGTACAGATGAAAAGCATATGTGTATTTTCCTGCCACGGAAATGACTAGACTACATGCTACACCAGAAGCAAGTGTGCTGGCCTACCTATTTCCTCCTCAAATATGCCTCCTCAGCTTCTTACACCAAAGTGGGAACTGCTAAAATGGGGGAGACATTCCCATGAGCTCTCACTCCTTCCTGGTGGAGGATGTTGGGGTGTGAGGATATTACTAACACTGAAGGCTTCAACCATTCTTTGCAAATGAGGCAATTTCACGAGACCATCAGTTAAGTGCTAAATTGGACAAGTCCTGAGACTGAGACTTGTGTTTTACAGTTTTTCTCAGTAGCTTTGTTACATTTCTTGGAATCATCCTTCACATTTTCAAAACAGTAAGTGCATTTCTCGAAACAATTGCAAACAGCACCAATTTGTTACCTGTAAAAGCATGTAACTAGCTCTAAATGATTAGTTTATGTCTCCAAAGTACCCAACTATGTCTATCAACATGTCAGTGCCACCATAATGTAAAGTCCTTTTGTCATTGACTGGAACCAAGACGATTAGAATGCTTAGCCATGTCATATATATAATTGTATTCTATGAGTGTATTCCTCAGTTACACATTTGTGTTTTACTGTACTGTTTCTTGTACTCACACTAATGTCTCACCATACCAGATCAGTGTATGCGAACTGAATATTATTTTGTAGCAAGTTACGTAAACATAAAGTTGCAGACTCATTCCACAAATACACCTTGGTGGCAGAGCACAGTTCAGCACATAACATCATTCATCTTTGGGGAGGAGAGGGAGGTCTTAAGTTCCCAAAGGCTTAGTGTGTGTGTGTGTGTGTGTGTGTGTGTGTGTGTGTGTGTGTGAACCCAGATTTTGTCCATTGTAAGTAGCCAGCAAACATGAGCACACTGCTCACGAGCGCTTCCCCTGCCTCCTCAGGTCCCAGGGAGACCACTTATAAGGGATGCCTGTGTCCATCAGGGTGCCCCCCCCCCTCCCGCTCACATTCCCACCTGTGCAGCTGCTACCTGCTACCTGTACAAGCAATCTCCAGCACCAGCATCGCATTGAGCTTTTGCAAATATGGCCACATGCAGTCAGTGTTCCCACCTCTAAACATACACTGGCCTATATATGAAGAATATATTTCCACCTGTACTGTTGATTACCTGCGTGCTGCACAAGCCATCTCAAACACCAACAATGTGTTGAGCTTCTGCAAACATGACAGCGTGCAATGTTCTCCTCTAACGTTTATGCATTCTCAACCTCTAAACATACACCGGCCTATATAAAAGAATAGGATGAGAAAATCAAGCACGCAACTCCAAAAGAGTGAGCAAAGCAGATTTTTTTTCCCCATTCAAGAGCTCTCAGCGCAACAGCAAGAATAGAACGTGATTAAATCTGTAGATTTCGAACAGTAATCTGAACATTAATCTGTACATTAAGGGAAAAGGTTTTCTTGTATTCTTTAACTTGAAAGTCACTCAGATGTCTGAAAATGCCACTGTAGACACTGAAGGGTGCTTAGAGCACTCTGGCCTGCCAACACACAGCCAGCGTTTCTTTGTTCTGGGCTTTCATGCAGAGATCCACTTTAAATGACTCACGCGGCTCGCATGTGCACTGAACCGCATCTATATTCAGAAAGATTTCAATTCACCTTTCAAAGCGAGTCCTCAGACATGCCTGAGATTTGCATATCTCCGTAAATATCTATATTGTCAGAGCAGGTTAAAAAGAGCACCTTTCATTTTGAATGTTTGTTTGCGCTGCATCTGTTGTACCGAGAGATAAGGGAGGCTCATACCAAGCCCCCATCAAACCTCCTTGCCTTTGATCAGCTTTGATATTTTAAGATGGTTGGATTGAAAGAGTACACACACGATGTGTGTGTGTTAGTTTTACAGGTCTCTCTAGTTAAAAGCTTACATGTTCTTCATTATTCAGCGAAGCACTGAATTATTGAGATGAAGTGATGGCTGTTTTCACATGTCCTAATCTTGCACAATGGTGCTGTTCCTACATCCTCAGGGTGATTGCTTTAAGTATTTGAAATGAAATACAACACGGGGAAGAGGCAGCGGGAGACTGACAATATTTTCATCACAGAAAAAAAAAAAACATGAGTACATTCACACACTTAATAATTGAATGCATGGAAATTCTGCAGATCCACAACAATCTAATCATCTCACTATTCGTGTGGACATGCGATGAATACGGTGGACATGATGTATGACTTGAGACAAATCTGTGCAAGGGATACAATGCCCATGCTCTGCTTTTTTTTGCCCACTTGTACTGTGTGACTTTCAATCTGATTGCAAATGTCCATAAATTAATCTTGCTGTGCTTTCATCATTTCATTTTATTGAATTCAATTTGATTAGCAAAGATGACCTCCTTGACCCCTCTACACAGACACCCCCCGCCGCCGGCCCTCCATGCCTCCAACCTCTCTATATCTCCCCTGTGATCATTTCCATGCAAATCCACCGAGGCCACTGATGTCCATTCACTTCAATTATCTTTTTCTTTTCTTTTTTTTGCAGTCATTTGTCCCTATCTAAGACTGTGGGTCCTTTTCCCCCAAATGATCCCTATTACTCTGGGGCCTGTTCTGAGTGTCATTTGTCTGGAGAGCTGGCGATACATCACCACCCCAGACTGCTCCCCGTGACACAGAGTGAGTCATGCCCCAGACCTGGGCATTCTCTGTCTTCCTCTCACTGATACCGCGCAGAGCATGGCTGCCCTTCCATCCTCGATAAGCCCGAGAAATAATTAAACATGCTGATGAATTCATTTGCGAGTGGGTTTTTGTTGTGATCATCATGCCAGCTGAAGTGAAACTCCAGTGTGTGTGTGTGTGACGTTATGGTCCGAATTTTCAGAGAAGGGGAAAAACAAGAAGGCTTTGTGACACTTTATGACACTTTGTGCGCACAAGGATTGAGGGAAATCATAAAAAAAATTTGATTCGGGCTTTTGTTGTCGTCGTCGTCACACTGCTGTTGTTGAAGTCCCAGTCAGAGTCAGAGTTGACGGGGCTAGCTCAGCTGCTTTGTCACTTGACATGTCCGTCCACATTTTTTTCATGTGCTAATCATATAGCTGTGCGACGAAGGGCGAAAAAAAAAATCCCCTGAGACGTTTTTCAGATGACTAAGTCCCTCCGCTGGCCTCAGCCTTAATTCTCTCTGAGTCTTGAGTCACTGCAGTGACTAACATGATGCTTTTGAGGCTGCCGCACATACAGTAGACATCCCGTGGCTGTGTCTCAGGAGGTAGCGGAGTGTGCAGAGACGGTGCCGCGTGCCAAAATAATCAGCCATGAAAGACGATGCAGATCCAATTACTCCTGCAACACCAACAGTTTCGGCAAAGCACCCCCCTCCCCCGTTTCTTTGGAAAGGTTTCTCTTCAATTTACTCCTTCAAGCAACCACAGACAAGAATCCATTACATAACAAAGGCCAATGAGATAAGAGGATCCCTCTGGTCCATTTAGCATAGATTTGAAATAACAATCCCCAACGGGGCACGCTAAAAAAGTTATTTTTTTTAATCTGTCTTTCTCCTCCCTCCCCTTTTTTATTTGCAGAACAATGCCAGACAGAGCCGACTGCTCCCTAAGTAGAGCAATATTGTTAGATGAGGATGAAAAGAATCAGAGAGGAAATCTCCTCTTTTTCTTCCTTCACTTTGGAGCCACTCAATAACGCATTCGCTCCGTCTGTCTGGCTCGTTCAATAACGTGATCTCTCATGGGGGTGGGGGGTTGGGGGTATGGGGCACTGGTGATGGGACCAGGTTCAGATGTCCAGAGAGACGGTAGGGCTCAAACGTGCTCAATAATGCAAATGTCTAAGTGTATATCACACCAGAGGGTGTGATTTCTGCTTTGATCGGCACAGCACTCCATATGACTGACCTCTGTTCGGTGCTCTGGCCTCAGTCTATGAATTTTGTATTATGTTGAATGGCTCTCTGCGATATTGATCGCGCCACTGTCCAATCTATCAATTCTCTGCACATCCTTAGTGGCCCACTGAAAGGTCTTACCCTAGTTATTTAGACATATTCATCAGGGGTTGAGACTGTTGATCTAACTGTCATTTTTCTTTAGAGGGAGAAGAAGCTAGGGCACACGAGAGGGGAGGCTCTGTACAAATATTTGAATCATGAAGCAAAGCTACCTGAAAGACTCCACTCACCTCAGAGCAAAGATTTACAGTTGCTGTTCCACTAATCGATGCCTTGCCATATTTGCAAAAGCGTCACTGAAGAGGTGCCTAACAATCTTCACAGTTCCCCTACCGAGACGCGCTGTAACCAGAAAAGATTTAGACGGAGGTGTGCCAACAGATAATGCGTTTGACAAACATGGGGATTTTTGGTGAGGGGTTTGAGGGGGCGGGGGTAGGGGGGAGGTAGCAAACAGCCGCGCTAATTGAGGCGAGTGTTTCAGAGAAGCAGGGAAAAGCTGATGATGCTTCACCTGCTCTGGGAAGCCTATCTCAGTCTGCAGGTGACAAATCTCTCAGACAAGGCCTCGACTTGACAGAAAGAGAAGCGCATGGAGAAACTCGCATCACTCACACAGGAAAAGAGGAGGGGGGGGGGGACTGACAGACACTTTGGCTGGGACTCATGTTCGTCATCTTCAAAAGACGAGAGGAATAAAAGGCGTAATATTGTCGGTGTGAAAACATCTGAAGTCTGGAAGCGCGCTGGCTTCAACTCTCAATGGAAAACGTGTGTCCCCGCTCTCTGCAGAATAGGTGCGAGGGGACCCAGTTTTGGTGAATATCTTAAAGGCACATTCACAGCACAGTATCTTATCCCTAGCTTTGCTTAAATGGGGTTTCCCCAGAGTATTATTTTCCCGCGGTAATCCCTTTATCAACCGAGGCCCGGAGTGAACCGACGACTAAGCTGGAATGATTAGACTCATCCCATGTCCAAAAGATGGAATATCATGACGCAGGTTCTTTCATAGACCAACAGTCTGATGAAACATAGAACATCACAGCATTGACTATTCACAGTGTTCAAACCCTTTCATTGTGTACTGAGGGACACCATACAAAATCAAGGGCATCATCAAATCCACAAGGTTACTCAAGGTTATTAGATTAGTTTAATTAGGTAGTCTGCCAAGTGGACAACAGTTTGGACACTTTATCATTTGGAAGATTCTTTAATGTAGAAACATTTTTTTTTGTACTGGAAATCAAAGTATTACAAATAAGGTCCTCTTGAAAGCAGGGTTTGGTCTAAAAGATATTCTAGTAATCTAGGTAGACAGTTTCACATAATCTGTTCACTCAGGTAGCAAGATCAGAACAGATCAGGTTTAGGAGCTTTGTGCAGAGCCTGTAAATGCAATTTATCTGGAAATGTCCATATGCCTGTTACTCTACTATGTAATACATCTGTATTACAGTCACAGAGCTTGGACATTTGGACTACAATTAGTTGTCCAATTGCATAGTGAATGTTTATGCATACTTATTATATTTTAACATTGTGAGACATTCAAATGTAATGATCCAGTGAGATGTGTAAATCAAAACATTTCACTATGTATAAGGATTCACTGTTTCCACAAGAATTTTTAAAAAAAGTAGATGCAAGGTGATTGGACTGCGGACCACTTGTAGTTGCATATTTCAAGATTTTATGATAATGCCATCTGGAGTAAGGCTCTCGCTGTAGCCGCTGATATCGATCATGCTTTGCGCAGCCCCTCACAGATGGTAAAATTTGCCATCTGGTTGCAGGTATTGCGGCTTTTTTTTTTTTGGACCGTGGTTGGGGGGTGCAGAGTGAAAAAAAGGGCACAAGTTCTTGCCAGAACTGCACCAGTGATACTGATGGCTTGAACATTAGGGTAGCTTTTTATTCTGAATTTTCAAAGTGGCATTTGTGTGTGTGTGTGTGTGTGTGTGTGTGTGTGTGTGTGTGTGTGTGTGTGTGTGTGTGTGTGTGTGTGTGTGTGTGTGTGTGTGTGTGTGTGTGTGTGTGTGTGTGTGTGTGTGTGTGTGTGTGTGTGTGTGTGTGTGTGTGTGGTTTCCTACTGTTCTTTGTGTTAGCACCAGTGAAGGATTATTATCAATCTGACTCATAATACAGTCTATATTGGTACAGATGCAACACTTTCGACATGATAGTCATATGGAAGGAAGGTAGCAATTCATTAAAAAATTCTTCAAGAAATATGTTTATAATGTCTAAGCTCTTTAAGTCATACAGTAGCTCTGTAGACAGTCCACTGTGAGTAAATGCAAATTCGGTCCGTTCCCTCTTCCTTGCTGTCCTCCATGGCCAGCACAGGTGTGCTTTTCACTGGGACAATACTCCCACCAAGTGGCTTATAGAAGCACTATCCTAACAGGTTGCAATAGATTAGAATATGCACTCAGTACACAAAACAAATAAGTCATTACTCTGGAATTATAATACTCTGAGAATCTATGCATTTTTTTTACCAGAATGGCTACGGACAGAAACAAGTGGTAATCAGAGGACCAAAAAAATGCTCAACGCTCAACTGTCGCTATTTTAAATTTTTAAGAAGATCACTGTTGCGACTTTTATTGCAGTATAGAACCACAGCACACTAATTACGTAAGAAGCACATCAAGCATCAGTGTTTGTTTTGGTTCTCCTCCTCCCCCTGCTATGGGACTGATCTCCCATTAGAGATGACAAATGAGTTGCCTTCATTAGTCAGCTATCGCCCTCGGCTCTCCCAGGGCCCCTCCACAAGCGCAACAGCTCCCATCACAACACAACAAGCATCCACAGGGGGATCTTCTCTGACAGAAGGATCTGCCCTTCCTCCATGGTATCCACATGGTGATACTTGACACTTACCCTAACATCCCTTGCGAGTGGAGTCATAACCTCAACTTTAACTTTCCATGGTAGTGCTTTGGGGGATACGTTTATTTATTTTAATGACTTATATATGATTTAGTTTATGTTCAGTGGCTTATTTGCTACATTTACAAAACTACATTGCGATGACATAACCAATGCGCTAACCCTAACCCCGTTCCTGAAAAACACACACACACGCACACACACATATGTTTGGATTCTGACCTAGCCTCTCAGATTTGTGTCAGATGAAGTCCCAGTATTATATGTAAGGGGCTATGGAGAGTACTGCAGTTTAAACAGTGTCTTCTTCTAAGAGACTTTCATGTCAAAGCTCCAGGTAATTTACAGTGCATATTGGAGAATCCCTGGGACTCTAGACCCTAGCCCTCTCCAGGCCATGGTAATACCAGTGCTTGCAAGGTTTGATATTTATTCACAAGCACTCTGCATTACTCACATTATTGCCTCAGTTGCATTCTAATCCCATTTTTGAAGTCCGTGTGTCCCCGGGTTTGAAGAGAGATTCTCAAGACGTACCTGCCCTGTGTATTATTTCTTTTCACAAATTATGCAGTACTGAATGTTCACCAGAAGGTGGCAAGCTTCTCCAAGGATTTCGAACACAGCAGGTCAAACTGGGTGTTTTACAATTCATGCTCACTAAGAACATGTCCTATGTGGAAATCGCCAGGAGTTAATTTGCCATAATGTCATTACTGATTAGCAAAAGTCATTTAAAAAACCCTGCAAAAAAGTGCTGCATGGGTTTAGCTGCTGCATTTCTAGTTATGTCTCTACTCAGTTCACTATGAAGCATAGCACAATGTTTCTAAACTTTCAGCAAACAAATGTAAAGCCATTTGTTTTTCTGTAGCTTTCATTGTCTTTTTATAGTGACACTGCATATATGTGTTGTTTACCAAGTCTTTGCAATGAACTCAATTAGTCCTTGAGCCTATGTTGGCTCAACCAGGTGTCTTTTATATTGGGCCTTTTATTGACTGGATTGACTGGTTAGTTCTCAGGAGAGTGTGTGTTCATAGCGTTGATATAGTGTATATCCATCTAAAACATTTATTACAAAAAGATTTATTACAGAGGCAGAGAGGTAAAGGCAAGGTTCAAATACATGTCAAATTCTGTAAAAGATTTAGGAGGCTGTGCTTGCATGCAAATATTCCTAACAGTATATCACAAAGTGTGATCAAAAAAATAAGAAAGAGAGAGAGAGAGAGAGAGAGGGAGAGAGAGAGAGAGAGAGAGAGAGAGAGAGAGAGAGAGGGAGAGAGAGAGGGAGGGAGAGAGAGAGGGAGGCTGAAATGAAAGGTTCCAGGAGCTTTTGTTTAGACTTTTCTGAGCCTGCATACAGGGGCACTAATAGGCCCTGGAGCCAAAGCCACGTGGGGGCGAAATGCTTTTACAAGCCTGCAGCTTCTCAAGCACAGTACTCCCAGCACTTCCTATGGGCAAACTCCACTCTCCCCAGCGCCCATCTCAAGCATCTGAGAACTGTCCCTCTGTTCTCCACTCCTTCTTCTCATCCTAATCTTCTTCTTCCTCCTGGAGGCCTCTCTGTCATATCCCAGCATGCGTGGGCACTCCACCCACCCAAGCCGCTGCTCCTTTCGCCCCCTCGCCCCCCAGCCCCTCTCCTCGTAATGTGCGCTTGTGGCAACCCTACAGTGGGGTCCCCGCTTCACACTCCCACGTCCCTTATCACCCTCCCTGTCACCGGAGATGTGTCTGTCGGAAGCGACCCGACCTGACCCAACCCGACCCGAGAGAGCGGATGTCACCCTGGGTCTAAAGCGGCTCCCGCTGAGAGGGAAATTATTCTGGGGAGATCAAGAAGCAACACTGCTGTGGACGGTGCAGTCGGACACCTCTTACAGGTCACGGAGCCTGGAGGGAGGGCTGAGTGGAGAAAAGTGGTTTAAGAAAATCCAGTCTTACTAGCCATAGGTATGATAATTACACATCACCTTGTAAATTAGTTATTTATTTATATTCGACCGTGTCTACCTTTTTTTACAGCTACTTTAATTTCCATATACATAGATAAAGAAATGTGAAAGGATAATTTTTGGTGTCTATCCCACAACCTCAACTGTTGGTGGCTACTGAGGCAACACAAATCATATCATCAAGACTCGAGCTGGTTACTTCACATGTATGTATCGTCTCAAAGAGAGCAACTTTTCGCCACAATTCAAGCCACTCTATGCACTATTCTTTATGCACTGGGTCATAATTGTTTTGGGATGAACTGATAAAAGAGTCGATCCACATCTCTGGGAAACCAACCAAAGTTTGAATGGAGAGAGCACAATGCAACGGAAAGAAGCATCTGCAGTTGTTTTTGTTTATCGTCTTGTTCAGTATGGATTGTGCGTTGTAAGGCAGGAAGGGGAGCTCAACTCTGAGTGAACCACAGCTATGTGTGTGGCTGTCTGCTTTTATGGTCGTTCCTGTTTACATGCCGTGATTCGGCAGTATAAAAATCAAGGTTAAAGAGTCGCACGGAACACATATGGTCACGGTACAGCAGTACAAAGGCCTGTTGGTTACTGTAACGACGGAGACATTTCCTCAGTTGCTGAAACACACAGCAAGAATGGATTATGTGGAGATGCGAAGAGAATAGACACTTTTAAGTCTTTATATGGCGGAAGCCACATGAGGCAGGTGATTCAATTGGAGTTTGTTTTTCAGTCTGCAGCTGTACCACTTCACAATGCCGAAGTGGCTTTTAAATTGTTGCATCTTAACCATCATAGGTTTAGTTTATGGAAAGAAGAGTTCTTATTTTAAAATAAATGTTTTTTTTACCTACAGTTGTATGACTCCATGAAGTCATGACTTGCTGACTTTACAACTGGTAAACGTGAATCAATTGACAGGTTACTTGTTGAGTCAAGTTCCCGCAAGATGTGAGTAGGTCGCTGATACAATCTCTCACAGCAATTATGGGAGCAAAATATAGAATCCCAAATCATCTCAAGAGACACTTTCTGTCAGCTCCATAACTTCACACTGAAATATTAACAAACGACTCAGGAAATTGCTGCCTGAATATTTATGAAGTATCAACTGGAGACAAGTGGCAAGTGGCTTGAGATGTATTGCTTTCACTGTTCCTCTGAAAAGAAGTCAGCCATGCACAGGTCACCGCTTAAAGTAATGACCTTAGCTAATGTAATGACATGACTAATGAGGGCGCGCTGTTTTTGGTGGCTGTGGACCTATTGTGTGAACAGCAGATCAGTGCTACTCTTGTGATGGCGTTAGTCTCCGGTGAGAGAGAGAGAGAGAGAGAGAGAGAGAGAGAGAGAGAGAGATCCTCTCCCCTTCCCCCTTCACCTTACTCTTGGGGGTCAGTTCCAGCACTTTCCGATTCCCAGATGACCACAGTAAAGATGACCAGGCCAAGAGAGTGACCTGACACTGGACAGTCATGTCCCATGTCCTCATCTGTGGGCAGCAGCTCATGTTCCTGAGAAGTGTGGGCAGAGGCCTCATGCCAGAGAAAGCGCTGCTTTGGTTTGCCAGTGAATGTATAAGACCAATGCAGTGTGAAGAGATGTGGAAAGCAAGACACACCACACTTTGAATTCTACAACATAAAACACAAAGAACAAAACCCTTACAAGACAATTATGCCTCTAGGTCATTTTTTGAAAATATAATACATTATGTTATATGTACACATTAAAAGGGCCTAGGGATTTTAGGGATGCTAATTAGCTTTTGTTAATGCTAATCTAAGCCAAATGAGTGGAGACTTCCACCCTCCTGAGTTCAGTATTCTGCTCAGTTTCTGTTCTGGGTAGTGCAAATGTCTGGCTGCTTTTGGCTGAGCGAAACAAGGACATTGTTCAAAGCACTATTGTGAACTAGGACTCAGTATTGTTTCGCTGTAATAGAATAAAGCATCTTTTTATATTTGCATCCTTCTATGACACTTTGCTCTGAAGACTCTCTCTCTCTTTTCAAAACACATCCACACATCCCCCCTTTTTTAAAGCTCTCTCTTTCTCTCTTATTCTTTCTCTCCCTTTCAGAATACCACAGAAAATCCAACTCTAATGTGTGATTTTGAATAACTCTGGGGAGGTAGAAACAAAAAAGCCCCCTTTGGCTTTGATGCCAAGCCCTGTGCTGGGGCAGCTTTTTGAACTGCAGCCCCACTTAGCTGGAGACGTGGTGGTGGCTTGGGATTTCAGGGGGGCAGCGGGTCTGTTGTGCTCGGTTTCTTTGACAGCTTGTGGTTCCTGTCTCTCCGAAGCCATGTCCCTAAATGTCTCTCACTGTGGCAAGTGCCTCTTAAAACTGCATTTGTTTTGGTGTCGACTGGGAGGGAGGGAGGGAGGGAAGGAGGGAAGGAAGGAGGGATAAGAGGGAGAGAGGGACTGAAACGGAGGAACACACAGCACGCCTTTAATGTGTGACCCGTTCTGGGCCACTCTGCTCTTGTGTTATTGATTAGGCGGGATCGGTGAACTCAGAATCCTTTGCCATAGGCGGAGACGAGCAGTATAAAGCCATTTTGTCCTGTGCTTTTTTTGTTTTTCGCTGCAACACAGTAGGGGTGTGTGCTGGTAGTCAGCAGGATGTTTGGCCACGCAAGTGCAGCTCTTGTCAACATGGTGTATGCTTAACATGAATGAACTGGCTGTGCTACATGTACTGAGTAATAGTAGTATGTACCATGTCAATTCAGGGGCAACGCTTTATTCACTGTGAACACTTCATCAGTGAAAAGCTGTCTCAATTGAAACTGCACTGTTTAACAAGTGATTTGATTTACTGATACATTGTACAATTATATTTAGATAATATGAAATATTTCAATATTATATTTATAACATGCATCACTATAGAACTATTCATCTTTATACAAAATAATTAAAGAGAGAATTATAACTCTCATTAAGCTGCGCTAACACCATAGGCTTACCTTTCCCAAACAATCGGTTTCTGATGTATGAGGAGCAAGTCAAACCCTATCATCCAGATTATTTTAAATCCACTGACAGGCAACATGTAGCCTCCGTCAAACGCAGTCTTGAGGTCAGGACAAGTAGAAGTCGCCCCAGTGTCTTCATGGGTCTTGTCCTGCCTCGTTCATCCAATTAAGACGTGAACCATGATCTGCATCCATCTCTATGGTGGCTGCCCTTGAGATGGATAGGCCCTGTTATTTGTCACTGGGACTCGACGCTACTCTGTGGGAAAGCTGACCGCAGAGCCCCCCCCCCCCCCCCCCCCCCCCTCCCCCGGAGGGCTCTCCGTGCTCCAGGCAGCTCTACGCCAGCCAGAGCCAGAGGAGCCTAGGAGCCCCGCTCAGGCTCGGCGGAATTGGACTTTAGTGGAAACATGTTTGCAGCATGAGACTGACATCCTTGAGAACAACCAGTAATTGGAAAAACCTGAAAGGGAAATGCTGAATTTAACAATAAGCGTATTTCTGTCGCAGGACAGTGTGTGCTGCCTTCCTCAAAAAATCCATGGTTTCCTGAAGGTTTCTCTTTGAGGTTTTCATAGTCAGGCAGATATTTTCACATTAAGTGCCAAATTGGCACAACACATACCCAATAAAAGGACAATAAAATATTTTTACAGTAAACTTAAAACTTAATTACTATCTTTACAACCTTGTACTAAACAAGTAGATGCTACTCAAGAAGGTTTGAATTTCCTGTGTGCTGCCCAGTCAGATGTTAACTAGTAAACTGTCAACAGGAATTCTCACTGACTTAAACACAATGGCGCTTCAGAGTACTACAAAGCATTGCTGTCTGATCGTGCCAGGCCAGCGCTGTGGTGCAGGGAACATTAAACCCAGTTCTGCATTACCACCCTCACCACAAAGACTTTTTACTAACAATTTTAACACACCAAGGGCAATTTAAAATCCAACCAAGAGAGGCCTTACAAGGTTATAAAGCCACTCAATCATATGCGACTGGTGCTAATGGCTTTCAAATGTCCAGGGCTCTGACTACGATTTTCACATCAGTTTATTACATGTAAACAAGCCGTCGAGTCAATGAACCTCGAAACCCAATCGTAAACGTTTCTGGTTCCATCCGACCGGAATGAGAAATAGCCCCACAGGTTGGAAATGGGAAAAGCAGGAAGGTGTTAAGAAGGGGGAGAGGAGGAAAGCAACGCTGGTTGGTTCATTCAGCATGTGTTACAGAATGTGCCAATGCTCTTGTTTATTTGTAGTTGATTTTCATTTTGGCAGGTTTTTCCAGTTTACCAGGAACTGTATACTTTACAAAACTAAAGTGTTTAAAGTGTTTGTAAAGTGTGTGGTTGAGCAGCACAATAAATTAATTGATTGCAGGTCTCTGACAAGTGGAGTACTAAAAATAGTAGGCTAAAATGCCCTAGTGCTGGTATGCTTTATACTACCACGGCTGAATTTCCTATTGCGTCGGTTCTTTAGAACGTTAATTCAATCTTGTCATTTACACACCAACACACCTGCATTGTTAATTGTGAAGTTTAAATGAAGTATCAAGTTGTGTCACTTCAAGGTTGTGGCTGCATTACCATCTCAAACGTGCATTCATTTCTGCTACCCAAACGCGACGCCATTCATTATCCTTTACTTACACTTTCAACACTCATAAAATGTCTCTTATCCTGTCGAATGACTGCACCAAAACTAACTGTTGTGTAAGGATGTTTTCATTTGTTGATGTGGTGGGAAAGTTTTAGCAATAAACAAACAATAAAGTAAACAAGCTACATTGACTTAGTATGTTAGCTTTCAATGTCAGAATGGCCTGTTTATTCTTGAGTCGCTAGTCTTTTTTAAGGTGACACTGTTAATTGTCTATCTTTTAGTTATATGAAGCAGAACAGCTTTCTGACAGGACAGAAAAACAGGGAGTCAGCTCCAGGCATGAGAGGCATTTATATTGTAGCTTTGAGCCAGAAATTATCCTACGTTAGATCTGATGTGACACCCATTCGGACCTGGTTTATTTGCCTTTCTTTTGTCATTCATAAATGTGGGTTGCAGACCTTTGTTAATGTTTGCCACTTGTGCGATAGATGGCAATGCTAGCTTTCCCCCTAATTTGCATCTGCTGTGTGTGATTCATGAAGGCACACTATCACAATGACCATAAAAGACCTTTATGACCTTTTGACTTTTAGTCTGACAGTAAATCGGAAATGCCCTTCGAAATATTTGAATATATTTTAAATATTTTTAAATATTTTAATAAAAAACATATGTCGCTCTGTGTGCAAGTCTCTGACAGCATAAACATCCATTAAAGGATGACACTGTCAGTAAACAGGAGGAAAGGATCGTATCTGTTCTCTTGATAGGTGATGACACTTTGGTGGTCGAACACATGACTATAAAATCAGTGTTATCAAAGGGTTTCTCCTTTTAGTGGTAATTTTCTTCCTGTAGACATCATAGATAGAATTTGACTTTGGGCATTGAAATAGACTGTTTATTTACTAGACAGCTGTTGCGGTGATTCAGTGGTTCCCATACATTCAACTGGCACCACAGAGCCCAGCGTGTGTCGCCCACACTACGTTATTTATTCCGCAGAAGAAGCTTCATAAATCTCCAAAATTAGGCAGCAGCGATTGCACACACACACACACACACATGCACACAGACGCACAAACATGCACACTCACATGTACATGCACACACGCTCACAAGAACCTGCAGGGCTAGATTTCATTTCATTTCATGCCAGAGATTCACACCGGCAATTTGGCCTGTCAACAAAGTCATGAATCACGCTGCTAAGGGATCATTAGCCCAGGTGATTTATTGAAAACAACTAAGACAGATTTTCATATGGGAAAGCCCTGAGGGCAAAGCTCTGGGGAGGAGGTAGGGCAACAGAGAGAGGGGTAGCGCTACCGAAAGGTCGCTAGCATCACTAGCGTTTAGGTAAGCCCGGCTCCTGCCTGAAAGAAAAGCGCATTTTATTCAAACATATTTTTTTTTGTCAAACATAATCTTGAAAGACACTGGGCTCAGTGTCGATGCACATTCTGTTCACGGCGCTCTCCAGTGTGTATGACAGACAAATGCACTTTTGTACTTGACGCACTTCCGATTACTATGTCACAGCACGGCCTACAGTGATGTTTCTATTTGCAGGTTGTGGTCAAAGGCTTGAAGGCTCGCCAAAATGTTACATTTTCGAAATCAGGAAGCGCAAAGATCTTAAAATGAATTCATCCATTACGTGTGACATTTAGGCACGAGTAGTTGTTTAGAGAAGCTTGGAGAACGCTGGAAGGCCTCTGCCTGAATGGTGAATACGGTCTTGAATGACAGGCAGAGGATTGTTGGTCTCTGTTACCCATCTTCCCTGCTTCTACTGTGGATGGAGTAGAAACTTCCAATCCCCCCAGAAGTGGAACCCTTTTGTCTTTTTGGGCTGAAATCAGATACGACATCAATAGATATTCATCAAAAGCACTTCATACATTCAAACAGTTTGGCTGGGCTGGATGTGGTGGTAGGGGGGCAAAATGCTTTTCTCTTCCTCTCTGTAACACATGAAGACGAGGCCACTGCCAAACACACCAAGACATGTCTTGAAGTGGAAGTCTTGAACAGTGATTGTGTCAGTGTTTGGTGCAGCAACTATAACTCATTGTCTGACAGAACACAGAACATCAAAACAGACCACACAGAAGTTGTGTCATGTTGCTGGCTGCGATGGCCTGGGCTGTAATTTGGTCTGACTCTGCCAATTTTGTATTTATTTTTTTCTCTGAGAAGTTTGGATTAAAAATCTATGAGCAGGATCTTAAAACAACCGCTGACAGCCAATCACTGATTGACCATTGCATCATTGGCATATTTTCTACTGCTGGCATGTTTAATATGGTTAAACAGAATATTTAATAGATCATATTTTATAACAGTAGTCAGAAAATTATGAATATGTTCATAACTGTAAGTGTATCAAAGCCACTGCTGAGCACATGTTGCTCCAGCATATAAAGTCTCTCACACAGAAGCGCCTAAAGAGGCTATTATCGCTGAAGGATAAAGCTGGTGTTTCAGTAAAAAGTTTACAGAAGGCCCGCAGGCTAAGATGCCCCCCTCCCCACACACACACACCACATCCCAATTTAAAAAACAAAAAAGTCTTCACACTTTCATTTTTTCCCCTTCTCACATTTTTTTCACAGCTATGTTTCTGTGATGAAGTGAAATGAGCAGCTGACAGAGAACACAAAACCTCGCAACACACTCCCACACACAGACGCTGCCCTAAACATAGACACACACACACACACACACACACACACACACACACACACAAAAAATTAAAGATGTAAAAAATAAGAGTGACAGTCTCCCTCCCTAGACTATGTCTGGGCAGCTCCCAACGCCACTTAGTGAGTCCTTATTAACTCACTCGCTAATGAGCTGCATTCAGACTGCCTTTCACTGTCCAAGTGCCAAGATAATTGTCAACCAATTACCTGTCAATGCTGACAGCTTTGGTTCCCTCACACATTTAATTAAAAGAAAGGTAAGTCAAGATACTGAAGAATTTGTCAGATTCCTGAACTGGGCTAAATCATATTTTGCAGGACTGCAGAATGGCATCCTTCTGTCACCCAAATGACCATATATGATATGTTTCAATATTTACCCTTAATCATTTTTACTAAATTACCCACATGCTTTGCAGCTTGCAAGTACTGTGCATCTAGCATGCAGAATTATGATATATCAACATGAAGGGTAGGAGCATGATACAAAAATATCTATATTAACAAATGTAGCCTCATAAAACAAGAGAGCAAGCAAAGTTAACCCTGTGCTTTTTTCATCTTTCTGAAAGCAATTATTAAAGCTCCAAAGTTCTTTATTATTCAAAGCTGATTTGGTGGTAGCATCTAACTGTGGCGCTACTATGCAAATGTCAGAACCACGATGCTTTGCCTTGTGCAAACATGACAGATCCCCTGGAGGGTACTTGCTGTTTCAGATTGAGCACATTTCGATGTGGCCCAGCCACTTAACCCCGCATCGACTCAAAGACTGAACCACCGCTGTCACTCCCATCAAACTCATCAAGCTTGGCGTATCATAAATCACCCTGATTCAGTATCACTCGTGTTAAAGCCACAGCATTGCATGACTGATAGTTGACTCTTTGCACTAAAATAATGACCTTGCATGACCCCATGCACATTGTTGCACTTATCAACATATAACACGCCATTTTAATTAAAAGTTCTAAAACTCAACTTATCATGAAACTCAGGTGAATTAACCAAGACTTCTGTAGGTGAGCAGATCTTGGAAAAAAATGTTCAGTCTTACTTTTCTCACTGGGTTCAATTTTCCTTCACTTTTTAACCGTGCTCTCCATAATAGAAGAGTGGCTCAGCATTTGGAAAATAAGAAGCATGCCAGCTGTTCCCAAGCAGTGACATTTCAGCCGTCCCCTGGGGTGTTCCAGTTGTGAACTCATCAGCGTCAACGCTCCACAGCCACATGAAGGCTTTGGAGAAAAAAGCCTACTAATCATATCAACAAGTAGATTGCTCAATCTATTGCTCAAAATTATTTCTAGAGAATTTTGTTTTTAAATCTTGAACCCATGCACTTGTAGGTTTCACATGGGCCAATATAAAAGGCAGAACAACCTCATAATTCAAAGTAATTTATAAAATGTTTTTTTTTTTTTTTTTACTTTATTTCTAGAAATATAAGTTACTTTCTCATTTTGCCAGTAAGATTTTGGTTCCTTCTCTTGAAGCCTGATGTATGAACAGTCCAGTCTGTGGATATGACGTCACTTTCCCCTGAATCCACACTCACTATCTAACTCTCCAGAAGGTTTTTTAGGCTGTGCTAAAAGTGCTTTTTTACCAGGGCTTCATTTCTGACAGTTCTTGGGATTTACAGCTGAACAGTAATGTAAAAGTTTAATTATCAGCACATTCCCACCTGCCCTGTTTGTCCCTCCTGACACCGTAGGAATGTGGCTCTTGAGTGTTTGCCTCGGGCATGGGTAGTGTAAGCCACTGTCAAGATGGGTATGACAGATAGCAGACCCTGAGACTGAGACTGAGAACACTTCTTGGAGTCATCGATGTCAAATCAGAACACTGACCAATGGTTTTAAAAATCAAACTCTAGCCGCATTGTGTGTGTGTGACCAAGCTTGCCAAGACATTTCTCTGCTAGTGATGATACAAAGGCATGAGGTAATGGTTCAACTTATCCATGGTCCAGAAAAGTTCTTTCACTTTGAAGATTTGATAAACTGTGAAACCTCTCCTTATTGCGATGTTTTTTACTCTTTTTTCCTCCGTGTCTAGTTTTGACATGTTGAAATGCTTTGTTCAATCTCTTGGTGTCACATTGTGTTGATCTTTAGGAGAATTTGACCCCTGCTGTGGAATCCTGAGAGTCTAATTGCCCTGAATGCGTCATAGCCCAAAGGGCCTGAGGCAAGCGATCGTTTGCGTCCTGTTAAGGTTTTCATGGCTGCTTATCAGCAGTGAAAACACCTGCCAATGTGTAATTATGAGATGATGTGGCTACCTGTCATATTCTGTTTCTTTGGAAGAGGGGCTGTGCAGAGTTTAGGGGCATACCATAGATTTCATCTTTCCGTCACAGAATTTGTCTTTGACTTACCCTGTTCCAAAAGGCTATGTGGATTCTCTTTTCTCAGAGTGTTACAGTAATCCCGGATGACATGTTTGAAGACACCTCTGGCTACTGTCCACAAAAGGGGCAGAAAATCTGCAGAGGAATGCTTAATGGGGAAATTGATCTTTTGGGGGACAGCTTGTTCTTTGCTAAAACTTTTTTAAATCTTGTACTATGAAATTTGAATAAACGTGTTATGAATGAGCCTGTACAATTATGTAAAGCGATTTTGTCCCGGCAATGGTATCATGCAATCGGGCATCCCTTGTCATCAACGAGTTGATTGAATTCAATTAAATGAAAATTGCTGATGCAAAACTCTCTCTCTTTCTCTCTCTCTCTCTCTCTCTCTCTCTCTCCCTCTCTCTCTCTGAGACTTCAATCTGTTAGTCATTTGCCATATGTATTCTGAATGGCCACATCACATATTACCCCTTAAACTACACCACGACCAGCTTATTCTGGCATTTGCATCTTCTACAGTCTGTTTTCCCTCTGCTGTCTGTCTCGGACCAACAAAAGTTCTCCTCGTCTTTTTTGTATTCCTTGCGGACCAACTTTGCATAATGTATTGTCTTTCCCAGGTATTCACCTTTTTTTCCAGTGGTAATCCAAGTGCCTGCATGTGACTTCACCCAACCCAACACTCATGCCCCCTCAGGGCTTTTTTCCTTTCAGATGCCTATCATGTTGTTTATTGTAAACAAGCACTAAAAGGGATCATATCTGGTTTGGGTGCTTCGAGTTGACAGTGCTGATTCGATGAGAATAAAGGGGGAACAATTCTTTCAAGGCAAAGAAAAAAGGAAGAAAGGCAAAGAATCCCCCCAAGATAAGTCAGGCTCTCTCTTTTCTGTGATCATTTGGAAACAAAGATGATTAAAACATAATGGAGTAAAAATGCTGAGGCAATCTCACGCTGCCACCACCACCACTCCCCGCATGGACACGCCACCGCAGAGCACAGCAGAGGCAGACAGCGTCCAAACTCTGCACAGGCTTCTATTGTTACATGGCTCTGTTTCTTGCTTTCTTTTATGTGTGCGTGTGTCTGCACGTGTGTGTGTGTGTGTGTGTGTGTGTGTGTGTATCCTCACCAGATGAGCCAGTTTGCATGAGAAGCCTCATGTAAATACAAAGCAAATGTTTCATTTCAGGGTTTTTTAGGTGGTCTGTTGGGTGTGTGGCAGGGGGGTTGCATACTGCACGCATTTAAAGTAATATAAAAGACAGATTAGGTCTTGCTCAACAGGATTCCGACTGAGCAGCATTTGGACATCGCTGAGCTGTTTGTTTGTATAAAAACTGGACAACTGAGACAACGGACAACTGTTCCATCATTAAGCAATTACTATCGATATTTGGGCCCCATCCAGTCATTTCATTATCTAGAGCACCTCCTGAGGTCATGCCATAGAAAAAAGTCAAAGAAGTAAAAAAAAAAACACACAGCTATGTAGGCAGCAACACATCCACTCAAATGTGTACATTCAGTAATGTGTGTTTCTAGGTTATCTTCATTCAGGTTAGATTAGATCAAGGACTTACATTGTTGTAAGCAGCAGAATACTATGCGGATCTGTGCATGATTTAAAGGGTTAGCTTAAAGGATACCCCCACCAGATTGCAGTTCTCTCCTCCCCATCTGCAACATTGCAGAGTCACTTTTATTGAAACAAATAATTACAGCATGTCTTGTCAGGAGAAAGCAGAAGGTAAAAGCAGTTATTAAGTCACCATTTTCTTCTCCTCCCCCCAATCCTCCTTCCATTCTCTTCTTTTGTGGCGACTTGCCCCTGCTTCCCACTTTCCAAGGGGGTCACATAGGTCTTCTTTGGAGGGGGTGTGGGTGTGTTTGTGTGGGGGGGGCTGGTCAGCGGTAATTACAGAACACAGTGATCTCCGTGACCCACCACACCCAGCACTTAGCCTGGCATGCTGTCTGCGCAAGGCCAGCCACTCCTGGGCCCAGGCGTCTATGCATGACAATAGGCCAGGTTATGGACCTGCTCATTAAAGCCATCCAGGCCTCATTTAGGCCTCTCAGGTGTGGGGGACTACACCTTGTGACCTCTTTCAATCACACACAGACACACACACACACACACACACATACACACACACACACACACACACACACACACACACACACACACACACACACACACACACACACACACACACACACACATACAACAGAATGAGAAGAAAAGGAGGCAACTAGGGATGTCAGAGCAGCTTGTCGAGGAGGCTTTGTTTTCAAACATGGCCCATCACGATGGACACTAGGGGACCACAAAGGAGACGACAAAGTGGAGCTGTGATTCCTTTTGTAGCGAGGCTCAAAGCAAATGGTTTCTATGCAAATGATGAAGTTGCTTAAATAAAATCACCCACATTTACAGTTAAAAAGCATTGAAATAAACTGAAATATATGTTTGATAAAGTTGTGTGTGTAGTTTCTGTGGGCGGTGAAAAAATGTGGACCTCCCCCTGATTTACCAGATAACACTGAATCTCAAAATAATATTCACCAGACTGAAGTGATGGCAGCTATGTGGGCTTTACATGTCTTCATTCTCTCATCTATCTGTCATGTCTTCGAGCAGCACCGTGTTATGGTTAGAGAGGGAGAGAGATCGGGACGTATTGGAAACGTGGGCTGTGTGGGCTTTATTTAATTTGAGCACTAGAGGGCGATCTGTCTCTCCATTGCACACACGGACAATCACCACAGCTTATTGAGGATGTCGAGAACACGGGAAAAAATGGGCTTTTGTTGCTTTTTACTAGAGTTTGCTACATCATGAATGACTTGTTCTCGGTTTCATATATTTGGTCATATTTTTTAAAGCATGTTTTTCTTGTGTTGTTATTAAGAAGCTACACGTGAAGTACGGACACAAGATGATCAGAAAATTGTTTTACATTTAGTATTGCAAGCAGTCGTATTTTAATATAAATATCAGCATCACAAATTAAATAACTGATTATGACTGTAGATTCAGGCCAGTAAATGTATTTTTGCTTAAAGCTGGAATGATGATGACTACAGTAATATTTAGCATTACTGACGGTTAGATTCAAAATGACAAACCTCTATGTGATCATGTGAACATATTGCAGCGAGGGGCAAAGCAGAAGTCCGAATCTGTGCCCTGTCTTCACATGAGGATCTGAAAAAACAACGCAGGCTAGGCGGCCACACAAACTCACCCCGGCGCATGAGGAGACCTCAGTCTGACAGCACCGCTAGCGTCTTCCCTTGCAGCCCCCCAGCCGCCTTTAACTAATGATGCTCTCTTAATTAATGGGGCAGATCTTTGCCAAAGGCTCTGTCTCAACAACAATTTAGCACAGCCGCGGATGCAAGCAAATTGGGATTAGGCTAGGTTGCCGTCCGCTTTCGACCAAGGGGGCGGCTCAAGCAAAGTCACTTCAACAGACTGCCTGGGTGTGGAACGCTCTGTTGGCACTCTAACTGAGACACATTTGACAACTTGTAATCCTCTGTCTCCACGTCCTCTATTCTGTGTGCTTTTCCTTTTATTCGTAAAAGTCATATGTCTAATGTCTTAGAATGATTAAATACATGTGAGTCATGGCATGAGGAGCATACATGTTTACGTATGTCATGGCTTGTGCTTTGCGGTCCCCGAGAATGGCCACATTAACAAATGCCACTAATCAATGTGGGCTGGCGCCGCAGTGCATTGAAATGTCCTTTGGTTGCGCTCGAAGCCCTCTCCATATGCGATATGTTAACTTGTGTAATGGTTTCGCCTGTGAGTGCTGTCTACAGATGTGGGCTCGGGCAGATGAGAGGTGCTGAAGAATGCACCCCCTCCCCCATCTCGCGTGGAAGTCTTTCAGGACCAGGAGTGATGACAGGACAGGGCTCGTGTTGTGGAGCAGCGAACTGCAGACAGACGGACAAACATAGACAACAAACACACGGGGAAAACAAAGAGACCCTGTCAAACACGGAGACAGAAAATAAACTACTTTAAGAGACCTGTAACACCGAAAACATTGGATGATGGGCATGGTTTGGTCTGTCAGCTCGGACTGACAAAAAAACACAGAGAACCACTGAGCCACATTTTAACAGTGGAGTTGCATCCTTTACAAACCAATATAATTTATTCTACACTGCAACCTCAGAAAAAAAGTCTGTGATGACTCGTACAACAGTCCCTGCATTAGCAGTATTTTTTCCCCTTTCCTTTACGAGGGCCCTGCAATTAGATGCAAACTCATTCTAGTGGTGAAGCACCTTCCCTCCCTCCCACCCACCCACCCACCCACTGCTCAGGCCGCCCCTGGGTCTCTGTGGGGTAAGTATATTTCACTCAGAGGTGCTGCCAGGGCCGCATGGGTGACTGAGGATCTCTGCCGTGTCGGCTGCCCGCCCTCCCCTGCCCTCCTGTCCCAACCCCCCTCCATCCCCCACCCTCTCCCTCTCTCCCCCCTTCTCCTCCAGGCACTCGTGGGCATGGCGGCCTGGCAGGCAGCACACTTCCCCAGCCCCATAATTCACAGTGACAGGTTCTCCTGCTCTGGGCGAGACCTGTAACCCTGTGCGCACTGTTAACAAACAGGCCCCGGGATGCCAGCAAACAACCCCAGCTGACGGGAGTCACACATCTCCTCCTCTGCCTACCCCTCCTCCTCCTCCTCCTCCACCTCCTCCTCCTCCTGCTTTTCCTCGTGCTCCAATGTGTCTACTCTGCGTCCCCTCTGTTGTGAAATCCAGTGGTTTAGGAGTGTGATTCTCAGGTAATTCCTTGGCTCTGACAGCATTGTCACACCCTCCTGGACTTTTTCTAGAGAAATGAATGTGGGTGGCTGAAAACCCACTTCACAGCACCCACAGCATTTGCTTAAATATTTTATTAATTTACTTTATATGCAAATGTTTTTGACCAAAATGATTTTACTTTATTGATTTGTATCTTTATTTGGGGAAGGCTGTAGGCGCCTGGTTTTTTTTTTCTCTCACCTTCTGTTCAATTGGTCCAATGCCTGTCACCTAAATGGCAGACTTTCGTTGGTGGGAGTGATAGACTGTAACATTGTGCAATACCTGTCCCTGGTGTCCTTTCAACTGAACTGAAAAAATGGACGCCTGACTCATGACTTCTCTCCTGTCTCTCTGTGAACATTAATCACAAGCAACAGCCTCAGACCTCTTCTCACCATTCAGTCTTGAGGCGCAGCCTGGAACCTTCCAGATGTTTTTTTTTTTTGAGAGACAGAGAGAGAGAGAGAGAGAGAGAGAGAGAGAGAGAGAGAGAGAGAGAGAGAGAGAGAGAGAGAGAGAGAGATGATCTTCCAACTGTCAAACAGGCAGTCTCAGAGGAGATATACTGTAGGTGCCTCTCTAAACATTGACAGAGGTCTTCAAGTGGATGTGACTGACATCAAGTGGATATGACTGACATTAGCCGTACCTCAGAAATTTGAGACCAGAAAAAAATCCTGCTGTCAGCAACAGGCACTACCCAGACCCTCTCAATAATCCCTGAGTGCAATCAGGTCTACAGGTTAATGTCTGGATTTAAATCCTGACTTGACTTGATCACTTGAACTGATCCTGGGTTCTTGCTCTCACTTGGGCTTTTTGTATAGCCTGTTCAAGGTGCCGTTCTGTATAAAAGGTATTTACACAGAAGGGGAGCGGGGAGGTTGTTGTTGTTGTGACCTTTAAGACAGCAGTGGCGGTAGTCACAGAACCGGATCAACCTCTGTGTAAAAGAGAGAGCCTAAGGTGGGATAGGGGTTTGACGTAGCCTAGCAGCTAACATAAACATGTTGTATATGATGAACACCAACTTTGCCTCGAGTCTGAATATAGCTATAAATGAGAACTAAGCTGCTTTCATTTTGAAACAGATGTTATGACGCATTAAAGACGACTCGGAATTTGGAATGTCCAAGAGGATATTTCCCAGTTCTGACTTTAATGTGTTCGAGCCAAATGTAAACACAACAATGTGGTGACGACTCATCAGTGCATTTTTCATCTATCTGCTGGGTATCAATAATCACACCCATGACTTTTTTCTTGTTCATTTTGACTCACACTCTTTCCATGTGTCTTCTCACACATCTAAAAAGGTTTTTACCCTTTGATATAGTCAAGGTCTCTGTTAGGCTCTGTTAGGTTCATTGCCATATTGATAACGATGTCAAATTGATTAAATGACGTGCCTCACTGAAACCGGGGGTATTTTTCTCAGTCGGAGCTCCAGCTTCAAGTGGCAATGCAGTGCAATTTTCCGAGTTTGAAATATCCGTGTTCCAAGTGGTCTTGAACGTGGTGTTATAGACCCTATATCAGGTTTCTGCTAGCGGAATGCCAGCATGCTGTCTAAAAACACACAATGGGGCAGCATTATGCCGGCTTTGTTTAGTTCAGTGTAAACAAGCAAGGCCAGTATAATGAGGGCTCTTATTGATGACAATATAGCAGGATCTCTGTTTAAAAGGGGCTACTCACTCTAGGCCTGCTAATCATAGCTTCTCTGCTCCATGGGTGCCCAGTCTTCTGAAGACTCCCGGTGCCTTTAGATCCTTTGTGCCGAGTTTGTTTAGCATTAGGACCACTGCTGTGTTCACAGACGTCTGTTGAGGACCCCCCCCCCCCCCCTTCTCCACAACCGCCCGCACAGTCAGAAATGGAGCCAGGCTTGAGTCCTCAGACACAGGCATCAAAAGCCACTGGGGAAACAGACATGGAACAGACAAGTGGAAGAAGATTCCTCTCAAAAGGTTTTTCTTCTTTTTTTTTTCTCGACCCAAAGAAATGACTGAGGGACCATTTTCTTCACTACAGATGTAATGCTGTGTTGAAACTGTTTCAGATTATTTGGATTATGTTTGATTTTGCATACCAAGGCACAGACACATAACTGCTCACAAAAAACTTTATGGGTGCAGTTTATGTAGAAGGGAAGCAGAGAAGCAAGATAAAAAAGGGACATATTTTCCCATCCAGCCCTCTTGCTTATTAAGGGCCAAACGGCTGACAGTGGCTTTGACCTGGGGACTTAGCTCTTCATCTCACTGTACTGGGGCGCCTTCAACCAAAGCATGACACCAGAAATAAACTCAGAATTGTTTGACTGAGGTTAGTGTGGCAATAGACACCACCAAGCAGGATGGGTCCTGCTGCACCGCTTAACATCATACCAACCCACAGCCGCTGTGCCCAGTGAATGGCGCAGGCGTTTCATTTTTCTAGACGAACAGCCGAAAAGTGTCACATTCTGCCTGTAGTCCACAAGTGCTTACTCATTAAGAGGAAGAAATTCATTCGATGTCTGGGAAAAGAAGTATCGGAGGGCAAATCAAGGCTTTTTCTTGTAATTGAAAGGACAGGAAATAACAGAGTGAAGAGCATGGTTGAAGTTTCAGCTGATAAGCTTGGAAGCTCAGGAACCTTGGCGATATCACTGGGGAAAAAAGAGAGAAAGATTAGCAACGTGTTTTCTAGACATCCTCATTACAGCAGATTTGGGGAGCCGTGCATGTATCACCAAAACATGCAGCTGTGCCCTGATCGTGTATACAGTGTTCAAACGAACAAGACCGCCTCATCGAGTTCACACACACGCACGCACACACGCACGTACACACACTACGCTGCCCTCTCATTTGAGGATGGAAGCAATTATGTGAGAACAAAGCTGAAAAATTAAAGTCAAGAGGAAATGTCGAAAACACGAGTTTGGTAAATGACCTCATAAACACCAAGCGCCCCACCTCCCCCCGACCCCACCCCCATCCCCTTCCTCGCTCCAACATCGCCTGTTTTTTTCTCCAGAACCACTACCCCAAGCCTTCCCCAGCTCCCTCCCTCTCCAAGTCTTTGCCAGGCTTGGCTGAGTGTTTGTTTCATCTGGTATTCATATGGGCTCCATGCCTCCCCCTGCGCGTGCACACACACACACACACACACACATGCACACACACACACACACATGCACACACACACACACACGCACACACACACACACACACACACACACACACACACACACCCTGCAATCCATCCCCAAACTATTTCCTTTTTCAATTTCCAGGGGAAGTTGTTAAATGGTTCCTGAACCAAACAAGTCTCTTGCTTTCTCTCTCCCTCTTTCTGTCTGTCTCTCTCTCTCCCTCTCTCTCTCTCCCTCTCTCGCTCCCTCTTTCTCTTTCTTTCCCCCACACTGCTTCTTAGTAAGTGCCAGTTGTCAGCTCTGCTTTAGCTAAGCGCTCCCCTGGCTCTCTTTAACTAAGGATGCACTCAAAGAGGTCAAGCATGACCTTATCGATAAAAAAAAGAGCATTTGTTTTGCAACTTAACTATGTGCCTTTATGTTTTCCTACAAATATGTAAGCAATAATCTAATATGGGGTTATGGGGAAGGAAGTCTAATGGCGTACATTTTTTTTGTTGCTCAAATGGACAAGTGAAAGCATGTAGTCCCTCTGCTTCCCTCCCTGAACTTGAGTTTCTGCTCTTTATGCCTTCTCCTCTCCTCACACTCATCCAGTCTTTGTCCTCAGCGCCTCGTAGCCACGGGGCCATGTTCATCTGAAGGACGCACGCTTGCCAAGGCAGACATTCCCAGTACGAGCCACGGCTCCGCTCACAGCCCGCTAACCCCGCTCCGAGAGGGGATGGGAACCTCGTCCACCAACCCAACTAGCCCCCCCCCCCCACACACACACACACCCCCAACCAACCCTTCTCCCCCTCAACACACCCATTCCACCCCCTTTCCGCGCCGGGAGGCAAGGCTGGAGGTGGCGAACAGCAGGTCCTCACGTTAAGCGGCAGTGACAGGTGTCAGAGGGCCTCACGGTCAGGGCCCTGACGAGTGTCCCGCTCAGTTACAATCCTCACTTTGGCGCTTTCCGCCAGTCACGAACTTGATGAGCGCCGCGGAGGAGAGGAGACGCGAGGAGAAGAGAAGAGAAGAGAAGAGAGGAGAGAGGAGAGAGGAGAGAGGAGAGGAGGTGGGCCGGGCCGAGGATGCTGTCTCCGCCAACGCCACTGCTGACGCGCTACCCGTCCAGCCCTCCACGCGCCCTAAGCCTCCCAGCCTGGCACCGCACACACGCCCGCTGCCAACCCCGTTTAACATAGCCTCCCTGTGAGAGGGCCCACTCTGACTAACAGCACTAAGAGAGAGAGAGAGAGGGAGAGAGAGAGAGAGAGAGAGGGAGAGAGATAGAGAGAAAAGGAGGGAGGCAGAGAGAGAGAGGGAGAGAGAATGCCATAAGCACATGCTCGGGTCTGTAAATGCTAACTGCTTTGAGGGGGGTTGGAACACAGATTATGTCTGTTTTGGTTAATATTAAGGGTGATCCAGTTGTTGCTGAGAGCTTCTTCACACTTAAGTTATCCACCGATGATGATAATGGCCACATCAATTACATCATCTGCTTGAGTGTGTGCATGTGTAACTTTGCCCTCATGAACATAGATTTATGGTCCCGTGAACCGGAGAAAATGTGCAGAGAGCTCATTTTTATCACTCTGGTGTTCTGGCTGGTGAATATGTCATAACTGCAAGTGATTTGATATCCAAAGCTTTGGCTTGCAACCTGCTTGTGTTAAATGATTGTGTGTGCACTGGAAGGACATGTTATTATTGCAGATTTATTTAGAATGCAGTGTTGGTTTGCACACAGACTCCAAGACTTTACGCACATTACTCTCCAATCATTCTAGAACCTGCACAAATATTTTGCTTGTACTTTTTAACTGTTTATATTTATAAGTAGTGACAATGATGGATACTTTAAATCAAGATGAATGCAATACACAAATTTAGAATTTCAAGAGTACTTAAATATAACTTAATAGTACTTAGGTAGCATTAAGCTTCTCCAAAACTATATACACACATAACAATGCAAATATACACTTATATATAAATAAATAAATATATGAATAAAATACGAACACTGAAACTACACTTTTCTTTGTGCTAAGTACAAGTATGTCTACACATGTGACCCTGACCCTGACCCTGACCCTGACCCTGGCCCCAACCCAATTAATTAAATAGACTCCCAGCTTTAAAGTAGCTTTCCTCTTTCTTTGTGTGCAAGGTTATGTCTCCTTTAACAAGCAAACCTGTTGTGCATCAGCAGCGTGCAGTGCTGTAATCACATCTAGAGAAGACAACTGTGGCGATACTATTCTTAATGAATACCTGACATTAACTTCACCTGTTATTCATTTCACTTTTTATTCATTTCACCTGAATATAGCCAATAAAACAGGAAATAAATACATGCAAGTCTATCATAAGGTCCAATAAGATTACATGTACAGTATTTGTCAGCAGTCTGGGCAGTAGTTTCGTATTTGATCAGTATCTGGTCCAATAGACTCTGCCTGCGCCGTGCTCTACCTGGTGTGGTCAAGGCTACGTTTACACTGTTTACACTGTTTACACCGGACTGTTTTGTTGAGGCATTCAGCGCTGATGTTGCTCACTCTGATGTGGGGTGTCAGCAGTTTCTCACCGCTCGGGGGCCAACAGAGATGAAGAGCTGAGAGCCTGAGCGGACTCCAGGTGAGCTGTGGAGTGAGGGGCCCCTCGGACCCCCCTGCTGTGTCATCCCGGTGAAGCAGGGGCCAGGGGGGCCAGAGGGCCCCTGTTGTTTAGCCTGCCTGGAGAACGCCATTAGATCATACCAGCC